>NC_142931.1:126704334-126761834 GCF_046866305.1 Octopus bimaculoides
ATAACCTCTCACTCCCATTGGGCCAACCGCGCGCCTAGACACCAGCCCAGGTGTTTCCACGTCTCCGGGCATACATCCGTGCATACATACACACGTACACATATTGTTGGATGACCGTTGACTGTTCATGAGCTCTTCCGCTCTTTGGGAGGTCTTATTTTTCGTCCTGCACTGCGTCCAACAATCACCTTCCCCACCAAGCAAGCTTGATGGTGTTGCCAGTTTAGTAGCCGGCGACCCGACCATGCAACAGGTTGTACTGGGTTTCATGTTACCAATAGCGCCCAAGAGCAACTTGACATACATATATACATGCACGCATGCATGCATACATACATACATACATACATACATACATACATACATCTTTTGTCTTTTGCTTGCTTCAGTTATTGGACTGCAGCCGTGCTGGGCATCATTTCGAACGGTTTAGTCGAATAATTCGGTCCCACTAGTTACTTTTTAAGCTTGTTACTTATACTACCGGTCACTCATGCCGAACTGCTAAGTTGCAGGGATATAAACAAACCAACACCTGTTGTTAAGTAGTAGTGGATAACAAATATAACGCAAACACAAAGACATACACACACACACACACATACACACACACACACGCACACACACACGTGTATACTCTTGTAGATCAAGTATAGACTATGATTGGGCGTCAGATATGAGTAAATTTGTTACACATTCACAGTACTTTACCAGTCGAGGAATACTATACGTAAGTCAACCCTGATGTTCTTTAGAGAGCTCGTGGACGGAATTAGCAACGAATAACTCAGGAATTATGTTGGATCGCTTTTGTTACAAGTTAATTAGACATGGTTAATTACAATGATATTATCAGTCCGAATATGCTTGATGCACGTTCGAACTGGGGAACAAGCTACTCACTGCGTTATGTCAGCGAGAATATATCTCGCTTGTTGACAAATGGTGTGTATACACCTAGATAAGCTCGCAGCGCCATCTACCTAGACTGTGAGATGCTAGTATTTCAGAGTAGCTATCTTCTCATTGGTTACAGACACTAAGCAGATGACACTAAGCAGATGACACCTCTCTTATGCTTTTCCAGTCACCGTACGATAACTGGCAGCGCTATACGGCGGTTCACCGTAAGAAAATTACGGAGGGGGAGCGCTAAGCAATGATAAGTGAAATTGCAATTTTATTATGAGTCCGAATATGCTTGTTGCACGTTCGAACTTGGGAATAAACTACTCACTGCGTTTTGTCACGGAGAATATATCGCGCTTGTTGACAAATGGCGTGTATAGACGTAGATCAGCTCGCAGCGCCATCTACGGACTGATAATACGTAATGGTTAATTACGTATCAGTACATTGTGGGGTACCAATCTCTTGTTAAATGGTAACTAAAGACCTCCCGGAGATGTAGGTCTACATCTACCATATCGATGGTGTCATGAGCCAATGGAATGACTCCTAGCCAAAGTGCTTGGAGTTTGGTTAAGACCAGACCTTCAGACAGAATGAAGCTAAAGCGTGGTTACAAACAGTTTAGTCACCCTGCTTTACTTTAGTTACCATTTAACCATAGATAATCACTTGATCCATGGCAGTATTTGAATTCAAAATGCAAATAACTATGACAAATAGAAACTTTGCATTTCTTGTCCAGTATTGTAATGATTCTGACAGTCCATTCTTGATTGGTACTTAATTTATCGACCCCAAACGGATGAAAGGCAACGTAAATCTCAGTGGAAATGCAACGTAAATCTCAGAATGTAAAAAGCCGGGCATTTCCTGTAACACTCTAACGCTTTTGTTAATCTACCGTCTTAACACTAAAATAATCCGTCAAATATTTGTACCAAATTTTGGTACAAGGCCAACAACTTCAGAAAGAGAGACTCAGTCGATTACATCGACACCAGTATTTGACTGGTATTTACTTTATTGACCATGAAAGGATGAAAGATAAAGTTGACGTCAGAGAGATGTAAAGAGCTGCAAGAAATGTCGATAAGCATTTTGTCCGACGCGCTTGCCCTCTTCAACAAATAATGTAGGATTTCTGATATTTCCGTCACGGTGTTTTTATTTATATTTACATTTATTCATTGCTTTTTCTTTTTCATTTTTTTAAAAATTTTATCTTGTTTTTTTTTTAGATACATATTTAACCCCCATGGATTCCAAATGGATTGGTGCTTGGTGGCTTGGATTTGCCACATTCGCTGGCTTTTCATTGCTAATGGCCTTCCCTTTGTTTGCTTTCCCTCGATCATTCAATTATCTTAAAGATGAAGAGGAGAAGAAAAATGAAAAACCAAAGTTATCATTGAAAGGTAAATATAGATAGATAGATATGATACATGTTTGTATGTGTGTGTGCGTGTGCACGTGTTTGTGTGTGTGTGTGTGTGTGTGTGTGTGTGTGTGTGTGTGTGTGTGTGTGTGTGTGAGGATGCATGGCCTAGATTGTGGTGGTGCGTTGTGTTCTTCAGCAAAACGTCTTCATCTCACGTTGTTCTGCGATCACTTCGATACCTGATGCTTTGTACACTGTGCACCTGTTCAGGCAACGTCGATTTGATGGAAAGGGTGAACTATTAATAATAATAATAATAATAATAATAATAATAATAATGACAATAATAATAAGCTTTTCCACTGGAAGCACAAGGCCTGAAATTTTCGAGGAGGGAGTAAATCGATTAAATCGACCCCAGTAACTGGTACTAATTTTATCGACCCCGAAGGGATGAAAGGCAAAGTCGACATCGGCGGAATTTGAACTCAGAACGTAACGGCACTCGAAATATCGCTAAGCTTTTCGCCCAGCGTGCTAACGATTCTGCCAGCTCACCGCGATAATAATAATAACAATAACAATAACAATAATAATAATAATAATAATAATAATAATAATAATAATAATAATAATAATAATAATGATAATAATAATAATAATAATAATATATTGATGGTAATGTTAATAATAATAATGTTAATAATAATTTGATTGGTGATTCACAACCGGGATCCATATAGCCCCTGAGACTCCATATAAGATTTGGGGGGGATCGCGCAACAAAATAGTAAATTAGGGATCCAGAACAGAATTTTTAAGGGCCCCTGAAAACATTCTGCTTAAGATGTATGTTTGTATGTATTGGTATGTATTGCAAGAAACAGGTTTCTTTCTCCAACATTTTACATAGATCAACCAACGACAAATTAATGTGTGAATTGCAAAATAGGAACTTTTAAAGAAGTTTCTATAAAACTAGTCTTTAAACATCGAATGGCTAGGTGGAGGAGGGCACCAGGATGCAATAATAATCAAAGGAGTCCATGGATAAATAATGGTTGAGAATCCCTGATGTAGAGTGTGTCCCTTCTAATAACTGAATACGTGTAAACGACTTGAAAAATGACTGACAAACCCGCAGTTATAAATGATTTTGTTGGTCAAGGTGGACCTATATGGACACCAACTGAAGCTATACAAAATTTTCAGAAGATTATTCGCCCACATCAAAATTATTTACTACCTAAAGTTTGCGTAATTTTAAGAAGAGTTAGCTGTTATTTCTAATATGTAGGCTAACTGCGTGAGAAGCCTTTGTCATTCAGTCACTTGTAACTCGACCTACTACTTGTTATTTCACTGATATGACACTCCATTGGTTCTGTCACGAGTGTTGGCTATGGAGTCGTTACATAAGGTGTTATAGCAATACAAGCCTACAAATTCGATAAGTGTAAGGTAGTATACTATAAACAGCGTTATTTACTATTTTGGTGCTATGTAGGTTACTGCTTTCTACTGTCGTATAGCTGTGCAGTGTAGCATTTTAAACGTTGAAAATTCCATACATTACATGGTGTTATAAATTTATATCAGGTGGTGGTAACACAGTGATACAGTATTCTGATACATTGCAATCAAATATTTGAGCTTTTGTTCACACACACACACATACAAACACACGCACACACACACAAACAAACACACATATATATAATTATATATGTATATATATATATATATATATATATATATATATATATATATATATATACCTATATACATATATATGTATACATATTTATACCATTTATATCCATATATATACACATATATATATGTGCATATATATATATTGTATATATACACATATATATATATATGCAATTAAACAGGCAAACGCACACACATATACACACATAGACACATACACTCAGACGCACACTCATACATACACACACATGATATACATGCATACGTATATACGTATGTATGTATATATGTATGTATGTATGCATGCATGCATGTATGTATGTATGTATGTATGTATGTATGTATGTATGAATGTATGTATGTATATATGTATGTATGTATGCATACATGTATGTATTTATGTATGTATGTATGTATGTATGTACGTATGTATGTAGTCCGTCATTCGACAATGAGGATTCAGTTGTCCGAATATTCTGTCTTTTATTTTTGCATTTAAGTGGCTGAACGTCCCACAAATACATGTACCCTTAATGAAATTCTCAGGTAGAATCAGCATAAAACGGTGTGTGACAAGGCTGTTCCGTTTAAATTGCAGGTTCAAATCCACCTGATGGACTTCTATTCATTTTCCATCAATTAATTTTCATACATAACGAATTAATCAACGCAATGCTATAGAATGTAGCCCTGAAGGTGCCGTGCAGCAGAACTGAACCCTGGACGTCGTAGATGTGGTTCGAATTTTGTTAACCGTTCTGCTTCACACACTCGTGCCCGCACGTATACGTTCCCCATATCCGTGTGTGTGTGTGTGTGTGTGTGTGTGTGTGTGTGTGTGTGTGTGTGTGTGTGTGTTTATGACTTAATCAATCTTCAAATAACTGATGTACGAGGTGCCTCGGAGGGGGAACTTTCTAAGTGCAAAACTATGGTCATTCGTGACCGAAGGGGTCTTTACCCTTTTAAATTCTTATGACGACAGAAATAGCTTAGAAATTTCCTGCTGAGATTTTATATAATACCTTCTCCTTGTATTTTCTTATAATACAGGTATTGCTTCAACACTACTGCGCATGATTCGAAACCCTTCTGTGATGCTTATTTCATTGTTTGGGATTTTGTGTGTTTTTAACGTATCTGGAAAGTTAGCATTTTTACCCAAATACTACGAGACTCAATTCGGGTGGCCTGCATGGCAAGCAAATATTGTAATCGGTAAGTATTTTTCTTTTTATTGTTTTTACGTGTTTCAGTTACTGGACTGCGATCATGCTGGGGCATCACCTTGAAGCGTTTAGTCGAATGAACCTACTCCACTTATATTTTAAGTCTGATACCTACTCTCTTGATCTCTTTTACCAAACCGCTGGGCCAAAGAAACATAAACAAACCAACACCGGTCGTCAGGCGGTGTGGCGACAAACGCAAAACATACACACATATACGACGAGCTTCTGCACAGTTTCCATGTAACAAATACTTTCACAAGGCATTAGTCATTCCGGGTCTATAGTAGAACACACTTAAGGTGCCGCACGTGTTTAGATTTAATCTTCTTCCCTTAAAAATTACTAGCTTTGTACCTACGTTCTGAATTAAAATTTGATATAAATGTTAAAATGTAAAGCACCTTACGGCATAATGAATTTATCTCACTTTTACCACAGAACAGAAGTAAGTGTTATACACAGAAATAATATACCATTTGCAATATTATTTGTTGAGACTGGGGAGTATCGAATGCAGAGAAATATAAGTTAAAAAATATTAACGCAGAGAAAACATACTGCATATTATAGTATGATAAATGATCATGATATGATATGATATATAACCTTATCATTTACATCACCTATTTATTTTTAATATTTGTCGTATTTGATGGAATACAAGACGCATTTTTTCTTTCCCCCAAAAAGATGTCTAGAAAAAAAAACCATGAAGGGTTTTATATGCGAAGTTAGGCCTCCCATAAGCTAATATTTGTTTCAAATTTTGACACAAAGCCAGCAAGTTCGTAGATAATTCAATTACAGCGACTCCCAGTGTTCATCTGGGACTTATTTTATCGACCCCGAAATGCTGCTTAGGACTGTCCGATGTGCTAATAATTCTGCTAGCCTCCTGTCTTCCCATGAGCTAATAATATATACTTAAATAAAGCGATGAGCTGGCAGAATCGCTAGCGCGCAAGTTCAAAATTTCCCAAGACACCTGATGAGGCTGGAGGGTATATCAGCCGAAACGTTGTGTTAACAACAAACAATTTTTATCGTTCATCTCATCAAGTCATCCTTTCACCTTTATGTACCCATTTTCCCTCCTCATCAGGAACATTCTTTCTTTCACTTTACTGCTTTTCCTTTTTCTCTAATTTTCTCTTCCACGTCCATCTCTTTTTGGCCTTTTTATTCCTCCATTCTCTAACCATTTCCTCTCTTATTCTCGCATAACATATCTAACACAATGACACGTATTCTCTCACCATTTCTCTTTCTCTCTCTCTTTTACTTCTCTTTCTCTCTCTCTCTCTCTTTCTCTTTCTCTCTCTCCCTCTCAAAAACTCATGACTTATAAAACTGTCTGAATCCACTCTCCACACAGGTGCAACTTATATCTCAATGTTTTTGCTCGGTATTATCATCAGTGGTGCTGTGACGAGCTACTTCAAACTCAGTATTCCAGGAAGCTACCGCATGAGCGTTCTAGTTCTCCTATTACATGTGTGTTTATCGTGGTTAGCCTACAACCTCACTTGCCCCAAATTGGACATAGTTAAAACATACGAATCCAGTCAGTAAGTATTCTAATTTTCTTTCATTAAGCGTTAGGCGAGTATAGAGCGTAGGAAGAATCAATGAAGTTACAAGCCAACAGGAATGACATACTCAATTCTATTGGCTCACAGTTGTTTCTGTTCTGAGGAAGCTATAAGGTAATATACAAGCATTCAGCTCAGATTAGGATACAATTCTATCTTGACAAAATACATACAACCAATAGTTCACATTAAGCTGAGAGTATCTGGTAAGGACACTTCCCTTGACTTTGAAACGTGCATTGGGTAATAAAAAAGAGACAATGCTTTTGTTTTTATAACTTGTCAACCTCCTTCCACATTATCTCAATGTATACAAAATTTAGCAAAAGCATTTAAACTTGCAAAAGTATAGATTGGTAGCTTGTTGCTCTGTATTCCTGGAAAATTAATTGATCATATGAAGGATCGATTAAATATGCATACTGCAATGTGCAGCATTTGCATTGTGCCAGGTTATTCGGCACACGTGTAATCTAAACACATCGTCATTCTTTGTGTTTTTTTATCTAATATACTCTGTGATTAATACACTGAGAATAACTGGCGTTCTACCATAGACTTACAATTGTACCTGTCACAAGAAATGAGTCACAGCGATTCTGATTGCCATAATACTAACTGAGCAATTTAGTTTGTCAGATTCTATTTCCACAGAAAGCTTAAAGAAGTATTCGTCTGGGAAAACCAGGAAAGGAAAAATGATATGGTATAACCCGCTTTTCAGCTTAAACGTAAAAAAACCAATATTAGCAGAATCTTCCAGTAACTAATAAGCAAACATCTTCCTGACAACTATAACTTTCACAAAGTTTTTAATAGATTTAACCTAAAAGTTAGTTACAGTTGTACGGACAATTTCACCTCTCCTTTAGCTAAAATTTATAGAAAAAACTGAACCCTCCCTATAATGAACACTTACCTAAATGCGACTGTCTTTATAAAAGTACATACCCATTAAATGGTAAATATCTTCAAAACATGTATACTGCGCTGAAGTATGAACTAATAATAACAGCAATACTACAAAATGCCATATAGACCTCACTGAGAACACTTTTAAATCGCCTTTGCCACTCTCTCGGTCGCCATAGCCAGTTCCAGTGACAAGTATTGCATGATGACTAGTAGTATTTTAATGTGATTTTTATGTCAGAGTCTTTTTTTTTCTTAGAAGACTTGCCTTTGTTAAGAATAACGGGCACTTCCTCTACCTCCAGGGAAATCTATTTAACCCATATTTGGTACCCTAACAGGTAAAACCCTAACGGGTCAGAACATACCTGGGAGTAATGGTCATTAAGAAATGACTCCACTCTCCCCATAACTCCAGAACTGGAGAGCCTCATGACCGGATGCAGTTTCATGTTATACCCTGGACAAGTATATATATATATATAGGTGAGAAAGTTGGTATGTGAAAGCACGTGGTTGGATGTATAAAAGATAATAAGAGTGAAAAGACTACAGAAGGCTTGTGTTACATGGTTAAAGTATATATTTAAATTATGTCAGAAAAAATGTTATAAAATCTTTTTGGTATATAAACATTGTATTTTGAGAAATAACCGGTTTCGTGCCTCAGAAAACCTTATTTATGTAATAAGATGCTCGGGCTGCCACGAGAACTACATAGGGTCCACAGGATTATCGTTCAGACGCAAATGCACTCTGCATCGACAGCAGATTGCATGCCCAGAATACCGAATGATATCTTTTAGTGAACATATTGAGAAATGCGCAAAACAAATGCTATAACAATTTTTAATCTTTCCTTTCTATCAATATGCCATTAGAACACCAACACAGATTAGATTAAATAAGGAAACCTTTTTCATTCAAATATACAAACCCAAACTTAACCATTGCTAACACATTTCAATAAGGAAATTCATCACCCCACTGAGAAAAGGGATAAAAATATAGAACAAAACCATGGTAAATTAATCAAATTCTACCACCTCCTAGATTTCGATTATCTTCCCTATACCGGAAGAAATCCCTAATTACCTCCCCCTATCTAGAACTCTTCTTTTCGGACTGGAGCGAACACGTTACAATGAAGTAGAGAAATTTGAAAAGACAACACGAAACCGGTTATTTCTCAAAATACAATGTTTATATACCAAAAAGATTTTATAACATTTTTTCTGACATAATTTAAATATATACTTTAACCATGTAACACAAGCCTTTTGTAGTTTTTTCACTCTTATTATCTTTTATATATATATATGTGTGTGTGTGTGTGTGTGTGTGTGTGTGTGTGTGTGTGTGTGTGTGTGTGTGTGTGTGTGTGTAACAACACGTTGGCCGTTGGCGATTTTCCTGTGGACTTTCCGTTTCTCCTCTCCGACGAAGAGCTATGCTTCCTTTCACCGAGCGTCAAACTAATATAATTTTTGTGCACGTCCTTCTGTTAGCTCTTTTCGTTTTTTTATTCGATTTTTGAATTGTTTGTTCATTGAATTTACTACATGTATGTATGTGTGTGTGTGTGTGTGTGTGTGTGTGTGTGTGTGTGTGTGTGTGTGTAAATGAGGATGCAAAATAATACCTGCAATTGCTAGGAATGAGAGCAAAATTTTTAATCGAACACCCACACAAAAACACTAACCTCATAAAATATTCGGGACTGCGAGCAGCAAGCCACTACATCTTTCCTTGGCCAGATAAGCACACAGAATGAAGTAGTTTGATAAAACCTCATCATGTGATTTCGAAACTTGATCAATAAGATCTTGTTTCTCGTCAGGGTTTTCCACAATTACTCCGGGTAATAGAGAAAGCCTGCCTCCCATTAGTTCATGAGAAAAAAAAACTATTGAAAAGCGAGCGCTAAAATTCAAGCGGCCACCTACATTATAATGTATTTAATATATCTTAATATATTATTATATCTTATTGTATTTTATATATATATATATATATTATGAATATCAAAATGCGTGTAAATTCCTACACTTTCTTGCATTTTCCTAACTAGTTTCACAACTACTATGTTAAACATTATAACCATATGTCTGTTGTGTGTGTAATTACGATTCCTATATTCTTCTTTAATTTTGACATTTCGCATATTTAGAAGAAACCTAGCAGTTAACGAGATCGGATATAACCCGCAGCATTACTGTTTGGATTGTGAATGCTCAGAAGATGACTACAGTTTACTTTGTGGTGAAGATGGTCAAAACTACAGATCCGCATGCCATGCTGCTTGTCAGTACCTTGATACGCGCACTTTTGTAAGTCCACACAGTTTTCTGTTTATTTTATATACCATCCTTCAAATATGATATCACTTATAAACTCCGGGGGTAACATCTGTGCCAGTGATAGGGAAAAAAACGCAAAGCCATGTGTTGAAGACTTATCTCTAATGATATCATGTACAGTAGTATAGCACATCAGACTTAGGAGATTTGTTGTTGTATTGTAAGATAGTCTGCGTGTGAAAACATAGCGGATCTTTTCCCTTTGGCCGGCACATTTAAAAAATAATTTTTTGTAACTAAACTCTTTCAAAATTCGTATACTTGTAGAAGTGTCACATAAAACATCATTTACTCTTGGTGTTTTTGAGAAAATTGCGTATTTTCGAAGTTATTTCGTGTTAAAGTTGTCGTATTTCGGTAATTTCAACCAATCAATGACGTCTATTGAGGTGAAAACAATTACTGCTGTTGTTTGTCAACAACAACTTCTGGCGGTATATATTTCGTTTGTCACTGTTATTTATGACATCGTTCGTGCGTTTGTACTGGTTTTAGCTTTAGGGTTTTAGGTTTAGGGTTAGGATTTTAGGGTCAGGGTTAGGGATGAAAGGATGAAAGGCAAAGTGAACCTGGGTGGAATTTGAACTCAGAACGTAAAGACGGACGAAATGTCGCTAAGCATTTTGCCCGGCGTGCTAATGATTTCCGCCAGTTCACCACTTTATGATGTTCACGGAATGCGTTACTATTGCTCCTTGTTTAGGTTTTTATGGAATATTGATTTGTTCCTTTCGGGTAGATTCCTGAGAGTAGATCACTGAACTTCTACAAGTATTAACTGCGATAAATCAGTGCGATGCCCAGTGAAACATTTCACTCGTTTCCTCCTAGCACTACAGAAACCGAACTGGCCCTGAACCTATTAGACAATATAATGTTCATAAAACCAAATAGCGAGGTATTATTAATGCTGCTTTCTGTTTCTTTTTACATAATACAGTTGTGTTAAGCACTACTTCCGGCTTTACGTTGTAAGTTCAAATTCCGTCGAGGTCGACTTTGCCTATCGTCCTTTCGGGGTCGATATAATAAAGTACCAGTCGAGCAGTGGGGTCGATGTAAAAAAGATTAAGCCTTGTGCCTACAGCAGAAAAGAATTGCATGAAGCAAATTAAATGCAGTGTTAGATTTCGGTGTAGATTATATATGTATGTAATATTCTGTACATTTACAAAGGAAAAGGAGAAATCTTTTAAGGAACAAAGAAATTTATGCGAAATAGGAAAATGGACCATCCGCTAGCCGAACTAAAAAATGTTATAAAAAAGAATACAATATATACAAGAAAAAAATTACGAAAGGAAACGGGATTAAGTAGCTGTATGCTGTCAACTTAATGCGACAATTCCCTGAAGGGAATAATACTACTGTTGGTTAGACCTGGGAAGCTGCACCGCTTCCTGTCGGCCTTGACACATTTCCTGTGTCCTTATGTTTTCAAGGGAGAGATAAGTTGACAGCGTACAACTACTTCATCGTATCACTACTGCATAAATCTCTCCGAGAGATTTAGAAATGTAATATTTGTAAAAAAAAAAAAAAAAGGGAACAGGATTAACCTGTATTCTCTTTTTATTGTCTCTTTTCCTAAGACTGCAGTAACTGTTTTTGCCAGTGGACTATTCACATATGCCACCCTCCACTCAATTTCGTTAATTTACTCGTCGTTCTCTCGTTATACTGACAGGATATAAGAGTTTCACATATGGATCTCTACTTCATCATTTTTTTTCTTTGTAGCAAATTCTTGATGTGTTTCCCCTGAAAGCTTCGAACACTCATAGCTGTATTCATTAAACTCAATTAAATATCCGCCGGTCGAATAGGTTTAAGAACAGATATCTGTCTGCCCACAATAGTGTGGTGTTAAATGTCCGACTGAATTTGTGACACACGTTTCATTCCTAGTAGAAGTATTCATTTAATTCGCATTTCGTACCTTCAATTTTTGTTGCGGTTGATATTCTGCTGAAAGAGAAGTTATTCTGGGTTTTCCCTGTCTTCAGTTATTTTGCTTTTATCAACTTTTATCCGTTTATTTTTACTTGCATCATTAATCATTACACGTCAAATATATGCTTTACATATTAAACAATATATCTTGTTTTCAGCAATATTCCAACTGCTCGTGCGTTGGTGGAAATAAAACAGCTCATTTTGGTGCATGCCCAACTAACTGTAAGGCCGGTTTATACTTAACAATATTAAACTCAATACATTCAATATTAGTAGGCCTGACAACCAGTCCGCATATAATCATCTTAATGAGGTATGTTGCTTCCTTATTTTCTCCCTTTTTTTTATACATCATATGTCAAAGCAGATAGAATTGTGAGTGATGTTGTGGAGTAGTTATGATAGGCAAAGAGGCAAACAAAAAGTAAGTGGAGGTTAAGAAGTTCGCTTCGCAGCCCTCCTGGTTCCAGTAATGATTACACTGCATGGCAACGTGAACAATAACGGTCGATGGAGAAACTTTCCATCTGTTTCCTCCGCTGTCGTAAGCGTATAAGAGATATTTTTACATTCTTCTTATTTTACCCACAGCTAGGCTTTGTAATGCTCAAATTTATTTAAGTTCTCTTGATTCACACTGTGTTGTGCATAGCACACACTCACATACACATACAACATGGTGCCATCAACGTCAGACGTACAGATGTATAGAACCGTTAAACATTTCTTTTTGAATGTTTCCTTCTTCAATAACACCGATTCCTCTAACCTAAATCAGTAACTGGCTTATTTCATCAATTATAAATGAGAGAAACACCTTTTACTTACCAACGTAGCGTTATTCAGACCGCCTTTTGCAAATTACGTGGAATTTTGCTAACACAATCAAAGCTGAAACTAATAACAGCAGCACCAATGCAAATAGCACTACTGTTCTAGTAAGTTGTTTAAGAAGACGTGAGTACTCTTCTCATTGTACACATGCCTTACATCTGAGCCAAGATGCTATGTAAAAGCCCATGATGACTCTTCTATCAGATATATGAAGCGGTTAAAAAAATACTGAGACGAAGATCACTCCGACTTAAATATCTTTACGGCGAAACAGCCTTTGGTAAGAAGTATCTTTCTTCGAAGAAAAACCCTACATACATATATGTGTGTGTGTGTGTGTGTGTGTGTGTGTGTGTGTGTGTGTGTGTGTGTGTGTGTGTGTGTGTGTGTGTGTGTGTGTGTGTGTGTGTGTGTGTGTGTGTGTGTGTGTGTGTGATAGGTGCATTCATACATGTAAATGTGTGTATGTGTTCACAAAAAAGTTTACAGTGATTTTGAAGGTTCACCATGGGTAGCTTCCTCAAACTGTCAAAGAAAGCTAGTGTATAGCGAGTTCCCTGTTAATACTGTAAAATCACTGCAACAAGATATGTTTTACTCCATATTAAGTTATTTATAGTTTTACCTAAAAGAAAAAGATATAAGATTCTCATGACATTATACTTTTCAAAGCCCTTGAGAATAGCAGGATGAAGGGAGAAAGTTTATCTTCAAAACCACTGACCTAATCTGAATGCTTACAACAAAGCGAAGTCGGCTAAAGCCTTGGTGACTGTATTAAGCCAGACAACGAATTAAGAAGTCTACCATGGTATAATTTGGACTCAGAACACAAAGCGCCGAAACAAATATTGTTAGACACCTTGTTCAACTCTCAGACAATTCCGCCAATCCACTGTCTTGCACAAGGGATATATTTATTGACTCAGAAAGCATAAAAAGCAATTTTGACCCCGAATGTTATGGGATTCGAGCTGTGAGCATTACGCTGTGCTGTACCGAATAATTACGTTGTCTTCTACTCTAATGACACTGCCACGAAAGAATATTTATCGAGTTTGCTCTATATGTTTGTATAAGCAAAATAGGTCATGCGTCACGATTTCAATGTAATAGGTTCACTTAAGGGACAAGGGTGCAATGGAGAAGCCCCGATGTGATTACTCGACCTATCAGAAATAGTAGCGAAACCGCATATCACGCTCTACCGAATTGAAACTTTAGAAGCAAAATAAATTTGTGGTGTAATTCTAGAAATAAAGATGAGATGCTCGCGGTTGGGATGAGTTTAGCAAAGGCCAACTCGAATAGGGCAGCTCACTTCTTAGATTGAATGTCAACAACAACGAAAACAAGTGTGTGTAATCGAAACACTTCTGGTCTTTTTATCCGATATTTATCATCCGGTGTAAGTTTTAGTATCAATTACAATATTAGATAGAATTATTTCAGTTAGAAATAAATGTGTTTACGTGTGGAGAGAGGGAAGCGTGTTGTGTGTGTGTGCGTGCGAGTTATATAACCCCCAACTCAAGAATGTTGACACCTTTTGTCAAGCCTACAGTATTGCCTAGGAAAGTATAAACATAGCCGCATTACATTAGATAGACAGATATCATTAAACAACACATTACAATTTTTTCTGTTACAAACATGGGAATTAGCATCTCCTACAAAATTGGTGATGCTAAATTCAGATCTGTCAACCAAATTTCTCTTGATGTTTAGAAATCCGCATTGCAAGACGCCTTAAAAGTTGTTAGAGCGTTTAACAGAATGCTTCGGAATTCGTTCCGATTCTCTCCGTTCTAAGTCCAAACACCACTCGGGGTAAACTTTGCCTTTCGACTTTTTGCAGTTGCTAAAAATGTAAGCAATCCAAGGCAGAAGTGTAAGAATGTCGGATCAGATGACCCAACGTTATTTGCTACAGTTCTTTGCATTTTAAGTTCAAATCCCACAATAACCTACTCAACTCGTCGCCCTGTTTAACACCACCACCTTAGTAACTTGTGTGCCTTTAGCATTTGATCCTGGAGTTTGTTTTTTCCTTCGTGAAACCAGCTCTATTTGTTATACTAGATAACTGATTCGTGGGTTCATACCAAATCATGCCGACCGCAAATAACATAACTTTTATTTCACCAGTCAACCAACTTGTTAACATAGCTTTGTTCTGCGCAGTGTAAATTTCGGGTGCCTATTTCTGCCCCTGTCTCCTACCCTGCAACTAAGATATCAGTTTCAAATTTTGACACAGGGCCAACAATTTCGGAAGAGGTAATAAATCGATTACATCGACCCAGTGCTCAATTGGTACTTATTTTAACGACACCGAAAGGATGAAAGACGAAGTCAACCTCGGCGTAATTTGAACTCAAAACGAGACGGATGAAATGCGGCTAAACATTTTTCTCGGTACTCTAACGATTATGTCTGCTCGCATCCTTCCTTGCTTCTGAGATATTAATTTCAAATTTTGGTACAAGGCCAGCAATTTTGGGGCAGGGATAAGTCGATTACATTAACCCCAGCACTCGACTGGTCCTTATTTTATCGACTCTGCGACAGACCGGCGCCCTATTCAGGGAATAGCCCTTTTTAATATGAGTCATTTATACGCCACGGAGCCTAGGTTAAACTCCGGTCTTGTGAGTTTTGTGGTTTATATTTTATTTGTTTTAATTATTAGACTGCAGCCATGCTGGGGCACGGCCATTAATTTTTAGTCGAATGAATCGATCCCAATACTTATTTGTCATCCTGGTACTTATTCTATCGGTCTCTTTTTGCCGAACCACTAAATACAGAGATTAAACAAAAAATACCAACACCGATTGTCAAGCGGTAGTGGGGGACAAACTCAAACTCAATGACACGCATGCGTATATATATGTGTGTGTCTGTCTGTCTGTGTATGAAGTGCTTCTTTCAATGTTCGTCTTGGTCGGTCTGTGGCTATAGTAGGAGACTCTTGCCTAAGGACCCACGCAGTAAGACTGAACCCGGAACCACGTGGTTGGGAAGCAAGCTTCTTTATTTCATTACATTTGCCATAAAGGTATAATACAGATGGAAGCTTGTGGGCTGGACATAGACACAAAGATAATGGAATGAAAAAAAGAGAGATGGTTGGTGGGGGAAGCAGACAACTCCCGCCGATTGCTACTTCCCGAAAACATAGTTTTTTTTTAAAAAAACACAAATGAGGTATTGAACCTCTTACAACAGTTACAAATTGAGGCGCAATTATTCGAGTAGAGGGACGCCCTCAAAAAACACTTCTCACCGCTAAGTGAAACTTTAAACACAACTACAGGCAGACAAATGCCCGGAACTCAGTAGAGATTTCTTGTTCGACAAAATAATTAAACACGAGCAACAAACCCCCACTGAATTCAAAAACAAATTTCTTACCTTGTAGTTGTGCTTCACTTGTTCAATAATTCACGACGTTGGTTGTACAGCGTCGTGACTCCTAACAGTGCAAAGAAAAACACTGACCAACGCATGCGCGGAAGCAAGGTCCTTACCACACAACTATGCTTGCGCCTTTACAGGAAAAAAAAATTAACAAAAATGTCGAATTTAATTTCACAAAATCTGGATGTGATAAAAAAAAATTCTATACACAGATTTGAAATCCATGCACCAAAGTTACCCCGAAAATTCCATTTTGTTTCCTTGTTAAAAATACATTTGTGTTACAGAGACGTACTTGCATGGCAAGTGTATTGGTCTGAGATCTTGTTTTGGAACTAAAACGATCGCAGCATGGAAGACTCAAGTTAGCCATTTAAAAATACGCAAAGACCGCTAACTTCTCTTAGATATCTTGTTTGTAATATGGTGTCAAAGGTTTCGTCGCTGTAACCAGATCGCAGTTTCGAGCGACGAAATTTATGATAACTTATTACACAGAATAAATGCTTTAGTTATGTAAACGGTCTTTGTGTGTTTCTGAATGGCTAAATCGTGTCTTCAACGCTGCTATGCAATTATGAGTTAGTGTATTTTATGGTTTTTACAAATAAATTCATTTTCAAAACTCACTTTTCAGGTGTGTTTTGGATTCAGATAAATCGATGGCCATTTCAGTCACTACATTTATGTGTTCAGTTTTCGGTAAGTATTTTACATTCTTTGTTGCTATATTTATTTTTAGTTTATGTATAATTGTGTAGGTATGTATAACAACGCATCACCTTCATCGTTGTCGTCGTCTTCACTATCGTCTTCTTCATCATAGCCTTAGTCACCACTTTTCCTCCGTTTGCATCGGTCAGATGGAATTCTTAAAGTCAGATTTTCTAAGGTCGGATGCCTTTCCTGACGTCAACAAACATCTCTTTCCAAACAAGGTAATATTTCTCCATGGCCGGGAGACTAGAAACGAAAGGCTCTGTTTGTATGACAGTGACGCTTGTTTATAACGACCCCGTCATATAAACACAATGAAACATATATACACACACATGTAACACGTACACACAAATATAAATACACAAACACACACACAGACACGTATGAATGTCTGCGGGCATGTGTGTGCGTGTGGTTTAGTGGTCAGGATGTTGCACTCATGATCGTAAGATTGTGGTTTCGATTCCTGAACCGGGTGATGCGTTGTACTCCATCAGGTGAGAGATAAATATTGTTTAATGAACACAGTATATATTTTTATAAGTTACTAATAGTTTCATGCAATATGTCATTTTCATTGAATGAAACTGTTAGTAGATTGTAAACATAATGGAGTGGCTGTGTGGTAAGTAGCTCTCTTACCAACCACATAGATTCGAGTTCAGTCCCACTGCATGGTACCTTGGGCAAGTGTCTTCTACTATAGCCTCGGGCCGACCAAAGCCTTGTGAATAGATTTAGTAGACGGAAACTGAAAGAAACCCGTCGTATATATGTATATACATGTTTGTGTGTCTGTGTTTGTCTCCCAACATCGCTTCACAACCGATGTGTTTACGTCCCCGTAACTTGGCGGTTCGGCAAAAGAGACCGGTAGAATAAGTACTAGGCTTACAAAGAATAAGCATTAAAGCCCTTTTCGGGGCTACTTTATTTGAATTCTTACTATCGGGTAACTAATTTCATGTTATTACATAACTGACCTCATAATTTAGGTTTTCATAACTTATTGGGAATTCCTAAAAACAAGATAGTTCGGTATTCTCTGTAAATGCACAAAAACTGTTTTAAGGACTACATACTTTGTATTGTTATTGGATTAGCAAAACAATTATGAGAACGAAACCAAGGGATAAGCCCCGCTTTCCCGGGAATTATCGGCTATGTCAGCTAGTGTATGTATGTATGTGTGTGTATATATATATATATATATATATATATATATATATATATATATATACATGTTTAAGCGTGTGTATGTGTGTATGCATATATAAACCTACGAATACAGGTGTATATGTTTAAGTATACGTATGTATACGTACATATATATGCTAATTCTCTATCAGTGCTTTTGTATCTCTCTCTCTCTCTCTCTCTCTCTCTCTCTCTCTCTCTCTCTCTCTCTCTCTCTCTCTGCATGTATATATATATATATGTGTGTGTGTGTGTGTGTGTGTGTGTGTGTGTGTGTGTGTGTGTGTGTGTGTGTGTGTACTTATATACATACATACCCTATCTAATTCCATTTTTTCCGTTTTTCATTACAGGCTTTTTCCCGGGTCCGCCATTGTTTGGTCTCATTGTTGACAATACCTGCACCATCTGGAATTATCTGCCATGTAATGGAGGAAGGGGTTACTGTAAAACTTATGACATCGATAAATTTAGGATTCGCTTCTTCTCTCTTTTGGGAACCATTGACTTACTTGGCTTCTTGTCCATCTTCTTAGCAGCAATAATTTCTCATTGTTCTAGAAAGAAAGCTAAGAAATCTAAAAATCTAGCTATCCAGAACTGATATCGAATTACTTCACTTCAGTTCATCTGTAATCCGTAATGGAAAAAAAATCCCCTAAAATTCTTTAATTAGAATTATTTATTATTAATTAACTAATATAGCATTAACATTCTAACATTCCGTGTAATTGCTTAGGTGAAGAAAAAAACGTGAACAACTCTGTAATATGATCTGTTTATTGCCTAACGTAAACAATGTAACATCATTGAATCCGTTAACTAACAGGATAATCCCTTCTATTATGGATACTCCTACGCCCACCTTCTGGAAGGGGGAGTAGTCGATTACATTGATCCCAGTATTTGACTGGTACTTATTTCATCGGCCCCGAAAAGATGAAAGGCAAAGTCGACCTCGGCAGCATATGAACTCAGAACGTAAAACCTGAAGAAATGTTGCTAAACATTTCGTCCGGCGTGCAAAAGATCCTGATAGCTCGCCGCCTTATTAACTAATACAATAAAGAATACCTTACAAGGGTGGCTAATTACCATACAGAAAGGCATTTAAAGAATCTCTACGAGCCTCAGTGGGTGCGTCTATATGATCATTTGACCAACTAGAAATAGCAAGCAAATCCCACTTTACTGTCTTAAAAATATGAAGGACACATTGGTTAACCTAATCTATCTTAGATATGTGTGGATACGATATGTCTGAATATGAAGAGATGTGAGGAATATAGCTGGAGATCATTTGATTACAGATACATTGCATTTTTAAAATTCCGTATACGCAGTTCAAGCAGTATTTAATTAAGATACCCATGTCTATCATACTTAATGCATAAACTCGCTCGATAAGCTAGTTATTACAGTATTTGTCCTGAAATAACAACTCCTGAATGACCATGGGATTGCAGACTTTTAGAACCTTTTTTAAGGCGCGTACTCGCAGCCAGCCGCATGCACGGACGAAAATTAGTCATCTCTGATATAGGAAGTGAATAAAATAGTCACTAATGCTACGAACAGCTTCCTAGCGGAATTTAAGTCCAGTATTATTAATTGAGGCAGTATTTAATTAAGATGGCCACTTATGCAACATATTTAATGTATATATATATATGGTTAATAGGCCAGTCACTGCAGTATTTGCTTTGAAGGCCGAAATGCATCTGGTACTCTCGCAGGCTACTGCTGAAACAAATTTTCGTCTCGTTTTGATATTTATTGTGCTTTTAACACAGCGAGTTCATAGGAGATATTATCTTAAAAGAAATATTGTAGCAACTAGCCGATTGACAGTATGTATCGAATATGCATGATACACTGATTGCTATATACAATAACTATTTATTTTTTCAAGTAGTTTACTTGGATATAGTGGCAGTCTATATTTTTTAGGATATACTGTTATAGATCGATACACTTGACTATTCATAGTTATATGTTAGATATTCGTGACGAAAGCAGTGTTGATACTAAATAGAAATTTTTATATCCTGCTTTATGTGGATGTACTGTAAAAACGCGGTAATACTGCTATTTGCAACACCAGTGTCTGATTTGTCACTATTTTTCTATTTATCAATGGAAGCTGCGGTAGTAGTAGATATCTCCTACTGGTGAAGTACAAACGCTCAGATATCACGTGATCTAGCAGTTTTGACACCGATGCTGGACAACTTTTGTCAGCTACCGATATTTCTGTACTTTTAAGCACTAAACGTCTGTACAATATGCTCTCCAAAATTTAATACTCAGTATTACAGCATTCTTACAATACATTCATATTAAGTTGGACATAAAGATTGCTATAATTATATATATTTCTAAAGACTTGAGACAGCATGTAGGGGAGAAAAGCAGCTTTATATTATATAAGTTATCCTTTAAGTTTCGATATGTGGAGGCGCAATGGCCCAGTGGTTAGGGTAGCAGACTCGCGGTCATAGGATCGCGGTTTCGATTCCCAGACCGGGCGTTGTGAGTGTTTATTGAGCGAAAACACCTAAAGTTCCACGAGGCTCCGGCAGGGGATGGTGGTGAACCCTGCTGTACTCTTTCACCACAACTTTCTCTCACCTTTTCTTCCTGATTCTGTTGTGCCTGTAATTCAGAGGGTCAGCCTTGTCATACTCTGTGTCACGCTGAATATCCCCGAGAACTACTTTTAGGGTACACGCGTGTGTGGAGTGCTCAGCCACTTGCACGTTAATTTCACGAGCAGGCTGTTCCGTTGATCGGATCAACTGGAACCCTCGACGTCGTAAGCGACGGAGTGCCAACAACTTTCGATATAGTTTAACCTCCCAATTAATCATTTTCTGGCTAACTACTCTGAACCCTTGTTACCTCTCGGTTATTTCTTCTATATTGTATTTTGAACTGATTCGTCATCGACGTGACGAAGTTTTTTGATCTCACATCAAACTACAATTCTTCAAGCTGTTCATATAATTTGTTTTACTTAAATTATCGTGACGGTGAAAAAAATCATCAAAATAAACTTTTGAATCCAGTGAGTTACAATTACAGAATTATCTGTAAAATCGTCAACATTTTATCGAGATAAATTTGTATATATATGTTATGTAGATTTCTCAAGATTTTATTAATTTAGTGTGTGTTCCAAAACATATGTATGCCTGCTTCTTGAAATCGTGTTATACTGCTTTGAAATAATCAAAATTTGAAAATAAGATTAGACACTTTTCTTTGTAGGGTCAAGACGTAATTTATTATATATATATATATATATATATATATATATATATATATATATATATATATATATATATATATATATATATATATATATATATATCTTCTCTCTTTATCTTTTTTGCCCCTTGTGGATCATAGGGCCTCAGCAGTTATTTTCCACTTTTTGCGGTCATTGGCGTGTTTCTTGGCTGATTCCAAATGTCAGGCCGGTGGTCCTGAGCTCGTTCAAAATGCTCCGCTTCCATGCCTGCTTCGGGCGTCCTCGCTTCCTTATCCCCTGCTGGTTCCAGTCAAGTGCTTGTCGTGTCACATTTGAGGATTCTTTCTGCAGTGTGAGTCCGATCCATCTCCATTTCTTTCGTCTAAAATAGTCACTAATGCTACGAACAACTTCACAGCGGAATAAAAGTCCAGTATATTTAAATGACTGAGACAAGTATAGGCGTAGGAGTGGCTGTGTGGACGTAGCTTGCTTACGAACCACATGGTTTCGGGTTCAGTCCCACTGCGTGGCACGTTGGGCAAGTGTCTTCTACTATAGCCTCGCGCCGACCAACGCCTTATGAGTGGATTTGATAGACTACTTGCTTCCCAAAGAAAAGAAAAAACTAAAAGAGGAGATGTAGTGAAAATGACACGCTCATTCCCACGTGACAAAGTGGTATGAACCAGCCACAATAAAGTCAGACAGTTAGTCGTTGCAGCAGATCAACAGTAGTAGAGTCGTTGTACGAGTTCTCAGTTGGAGTCAGTGTCAGTTACGTTATATATACGGGTTTGAGTTACCGTCAGGGTAGACGTTAGAAATACGTTGTCTTGCGGAGCAATCAGCGATAGCACGATAGACGAGTCAAAGATAATAAGACGCGGTATACCGCCACAACATAATAGTGGCGACAAGGATATTACAGTGCCAACGACAACATACAAGTGAACGTGGATCCACATTATAACACATACATAGATACACAAGCACCATAGACATAGAGCCAGATGAAGATGTTTAATTATTATATCGCATTAATTACTTGATTATATGTTTAATAATTTGTGCCAAACATTGAAATTATATACACATCTTAATGATGAAAATATGCGAAATTTTGGACGTAAGTAGTTTGAGAAATTTTCCGGAGATAGGCAATATAAGATAACTTTCGCAGATGAATATTTACAAGTCCACTGCAGAAAGCGGTCTAATATGTTTGAATAAAACCTTTAAAACGTTAAAATGTTGTTCATAAAAAACAGATGAATTGATGTTAGAGACATATTCGGTTCGGGCTCCTCGTTTCGGTTTGAGGATGGCCTACCTGAGTGTGCCTCGCTCTTCACTGAGGGGCGGCTATGTTTGAAGAGGTTGTATCACTCCTTGATCTGAGTTTTGGCCATTGCATCATCGCCAAAGGCCTGCTGAATCTTCTGGATGGTTTGAGCTTGAGTTTCACCAAGCATTTGGCAAATCTTGATGTGTTCGGTGAAAACGAAAATCCGACAAGCGCCTACTACACATCTATATTCTAGGCGTAACAGCTGGGAACTGGTGTGGCCTACCACCTCGACTATGTTCGCGTATGCGCAGGAAGGGTGGCGTCACCTTCCACCCGAAGGATTTTGCCCACGCGGCATTAGTTTTGGTGGGGGGAAAAATGCAGTCAGATACTTTTTAAATGCACCTTGTAATGCTTGAGTTATGAAAACCCTCTCCACCTCAAGAGGATGTATTATAATTACCAAATGACAGTTAAAACTAGATCTAGATGAAAAAGGGAGATAATCTCAAGAATCAGGAACTTTCCAAAGTTAAAGGACAGTTGTGTTGTCTGGAGCTAAAAGTATAGTCATGGACACATGTTTCTGCCTCAATACGCATCATCAGCACGATAATTGCCCAACCTTATCTCCAGTAGCCAAAGAATCTAGACATACGAAAAATGGGTAGAACACAGTTATGGCCAATGTAATTTTCATAATTTAAACGAAAATGAGCTAAGAGAAATAACTCTAAGTGGCCAGTGACATATATTTCAGCAACGCAGACGAATACAGGGGTAACAAATACAATACAACATAATTCTTGATTTATTAAAACCATCTCCACCTCTGGTGTGTAGACGCCTTGTCTACAGGATATAATGATGGTCAATTCTCGTGCTGATGGCGCCTGTTTAGGCAGAAACATATGTCAAAGACAAAGCTCTTATTTCAAAAGAATAAGCCCGCCATTTTCTTTAATGGCATGTCTACATCATCACTCGATCTGCTTGGAATCACTGGCAAATTTCCCTCAAATCACACTGTTGACTTTAAAATATCACATGTTGATTTATACAAGCCTTAGGTCCCTGTGTATAGAAAAAGATAGGGCCAAAGGCGAATATCATTGATTATCGGTTCCCTTGATCAGATTTAACCTAGAGTTAAACAATAAGGGCGAATATAATAAAAAGCTGAGAAAATGTAAGAAAATGAAGATCAACCCATCTTTTAATTAGGGATTGCATTTACTCATTTGCATTTTACAAGATAATAATGTCACATCGTTTTAATATATTAACATTAAGTAACCATTATTATAATTAATTTTCGCGTTTTAACTATTATTATTATTATTATTATTATTATTATTAGCCATTATAAATGTTTAACCAGTTGATATGCTTTCTCTGTATACTAATATGCAGGCGACCATTTCCTGTATTGGCTTCGACCGCTTTCAACATATAACATTCGTACGATGGTTGCAGATTCCTAAGTCACGGTCAAACAACGTTCCTTCTGGGCATTTCATTTTCACTGAATAATACGAATGTCCTCCACCATAGATGCAATGGACGAAATGTTCACAAGATGTTGGATCAAGGTAAATACCCTCGCCTAATTTAGAACAGTCGACACTTCCAGCTGAAAAAACAAATATTGTTAGAAGATTTTATATTTATATATATATATATATATATATATATATATATATATAAGTGTAGGTGGCATACGAGTGGGTATATATTTATAAAAAAGAGGTTTGAAAACACCAATATATAAAAAATCAATTTTAATTTATAATTTTGTCAGAGATATTTAACATGTTTCGGTTCTTGAAAAAACGAACCTTATCAAAAATACATATTTAAAAAAATGTAATTAAAATAAAAGTTCATAATTGTTCCTTACTGGTGTCAACATAGTCCACGTGGGAGGGTTTTTTTGTATGGGTACATAATGGGTGTCTAGTGCATTGACTTGAATCGTTGCTTGTAGTAGTAGTAGTGACCGTGTTGGTAATGGTAAATGTATATATATATATATATATATATATATATATATATATATGTATGTTTTTATAGATACACACACATACATACATACCTGTGTGTATGTATATAAATACACACACACACACATGATCACATCGAACAGGGAGCATGAGCGTTCAACAACGCATTAGTATTCTCATCCAAAATGGAGACAAGTACCAACACTTCTTATGCGACGCGCTTGTACAATTGTGAAGATCTGTCACATGAAACCATTGGTTGCTTTGCTAGCACACAAATAAAGAATATGCGTGTATATATGTATGCATGCATGCTTGCATATATGTATGTATGTATGTATGTATTATGTATGTATGTGTGCGTGTATGTATGTATGTATGTATGTATGTATGTATGTATGTATGTATGTATGTATGTATGTATCTATGTATGTATTATGCATGTATGTATGTATGTATGTATGTATGTATGTATGCAGTTGAAGCTATGAACCATTGATGAAATTTTTGACAATTTTTAGTGCCGAGTGCAAGTGTCAGCAATACTAACACGTACCTGATTTAATCTTCCCACAGACAAGTGACTGTGTTGCTATAACACAAATAAATATGAATATCACTTCATATGAAATCAATACTTACCTGCTGATGGCTGCTTCGTAGGCTTGATCACCAGTTTGTTTCGTGTTGCATATTTAAGTTTTTTCGTTTGTTTAAACCATGTTGGTCTTGGCTTCCATGTCGGTTTCTCTTTCCAAGCAGGCTTCGGTTTAACAGTTATTCTTGGTCGATTTGAACTTCTGTGTCTGCCTGTAACATGTATTCTTCCAATGCTTGACTTCTGTCCCCATGAAATCTCTACCCTGCTCGGACCGTAGGGTTGCAGCACATTTCGTATTGTATTCATCAATGGAGACTTACCCTCGTTGCAAGACCCACTGAAATCGTCCATTTCCAAAGACCATACGAATGCACCAGCAAAATTATTCTTTACAATATTACGTGCCTATAAAAATATATTTAAAATAATATAAATATTGAATGTTGTAATGTTCCGGATTCAGTTCCACTGCGTGGCTAATTGGAGAAATGTCTTTTACGATGGGACCGACCCGACCAAAGAGTGGATTTAGTGCATGAAAACTATAAGAATCCTGTCGCATATGTGTGTATGTGTTTGTGTGTGTGCATCTATATGTGTGTCTTTATGTTTGTGTTTGCCTCCATATTCGCCAAACCTTGCGCCTTCAGATAGGTTATATATATATATATATATATATATATATATATATATATATGTGTGTGTGTCTGTGTGTGTGTGTGTGTGTGTGTGTGTGTGTGTGTGTGTGGAGGCGCGTGGCTTAGTGGTTAGGGTATCGGCATCATGATCGTAAGATTGTGGTTTCGATTCCTGGAACGGGTGACACGTTGTGTTCTTGAGCAAAACACTTCATTTCGCGTTGCTCCAGTCCACTCAGCTGGCAAAAATGAGTAACGCTGCGATGGACTGGCGTCCCGTCCAGGTGGGTAATACATACGCCATAGAAACCGGAGAACCGGGCCCATGAGCCTGGCTAGGCTTTAAAAGGGCGCATTTATTTATTTTATATATATATATATATATATAAAAATATATAAATATAAGAGGAATGTTAATATGCATTACGAAGGAAACATCATAAGCAATTCAAAATTATTTACGAATATATCAATGGCTAGAACATGAAATCAAAATATGTTTTTATTAAAAAAAGTGTGTATGATTGCGAATAAATGACAATTATAACGGAGAGTGTTACAAAAACCCTTATATGTCTAGAAATAGCAGTCAAAACCACTATAAAGCCACTATAACCACTCATATTGTATCTCTTCACAATAAAGCAGCCAGCGGGCGTTATGACATAAAATTCAAAACTTAAATAAAAGGTTAGTCTTCTATTGCAATTTCGAAGTTAGGAACCAAAACGGTTCCACTCTTCTCTTCAGGAGAACATTCCTGTAGATACAAATTAACACAGAATTTGAATGTGTAGATAGGGGTTGACACATTCTTGCTGGTTGGGACACATGTTAATCCCCAAGGTGTGCTTTTTTGTTTTTTGTTAGTTTGCATTTAGAGGAATGTTTTGATTCTTAACTTCGAAGTTGCAATAGAGAACTAACCTTTTATTTAAGTTTTGAATGTATGTCATGTCACCCGCCGACAGCTTTATTGTGAAGAGATACAATATGAGTGGTTATAGTGGCTTTATAGCGGTTTTGACAGCCATTTCTAGACATGTAAGCGTTCTCTCCGTTTCATATATATATATATATATATATATATATATATATATATATATATATATATATATGTATGTATGTATGTATGCATGTATGCATTTATGTATCTATGTATCTATGCTTGTATATATATCATATAATCACACAAGAGATTCTATTGTATTTGTATTATTTGTTTTTGTATGCTAAAGCAGTAATGATCACAGGTAGAAGACATTTTGTCACAGCTGTTTTGGCACCTCCGTTTGGTACAGCCATTTTGGCACAGCCGTTTTGGCACAGTCGTTTTGGCACAGTCGTTTTGGAACCGCCTCTTTGGCGTCACTAATTCGACGCTGACTTATTTGACATCAGATCTTATTTGACATCAGTTTGAATGTTTCTCTCAATTTAACGTGTCTATCGTTCTCTCTCTTCCTATGTCTTTCACTTTCTCTTACACTTTCTCTCCCTCTCTCCTTCCCCTCACTCTCCTTCTCTCTCTCTCTCTCTCTCTCTCTCTCTCTCTCTCTCTCTCTCTCTGTTTGCTTCCAGCGTTAAAACACACTGTCACTAAAACAACTTGAACGTCCAAATCGTTAACGTCCAAGCAGCTGCATCCAATCGTCTCATCCTGAATGCTTATAGCGTTAATTTGTATACATTATAAATAAACACTATCTCTAAAGTCCGATATTCTCTAGTTTGGCAGATTCGTGTTATGTATGAAGTTATAAATCTTTGGATCCCATGTGTTATAAATCTATCCGCTCGATCAGGGCTACCCTAGGGCTGCAAACAACAACATTCATTAAAAAAAAACCTCTGAAAGATCCCAACATTTACGTGAGAATCTCGTAAATTAGTCGTGGGACCAAATATCTGATGTACATCAGCTAATCTCGTCTGTAACCCTTAAAATTGGAACCTCATTTAAGTGTAGCATGTTTGTTTAAGGAACGGCGAGTTCAGTGCACTTTATTTGTTTTAACTCGTTTAAACATGAACTCGAGGGATGTTACAGTTTAAATACACTGAATGTTTGCTGTGGAAAGTAAACTGGTCTCTACGAAAGCATACAGATGCACACTCATACTTCCAGACCGCTAATCAGATCGAATCCCTTATAGGTCTTTCATTCAAACCGGTGTACTTCTTCAACAATTTGATATACTGATAGGAGAAAGAGTATACACGATGGCGGTCAATATTTGATTTGTTTTGTTTTTTTTTTTTCGGCTTCAGCTCGAGAAATAGAAGACATTCTTCTTAGTCTTCCTTTAATTCATAAACTATTATTGACTATATCGTCAAATATGATGCCTTGACATCCATGCACACAGCTAGGTATGGCTGTGAGGTTCGGGAATTCGCGTTGCAACCACACAGTTTCGGGTTCAGTCCCACTTCATGGTATCTTAGGCAAGTGTCTTCTACTAAAACCCGGGACCGACGAATACCTTGTGAGTGAATTTGGTAGACGGGAGCCGTGTGAAAGTCCACCGTATGTGTGTGTGTGTAGTGTGTTAGTGTGTGTGTGTGTGTGTGTGTGTGTGTGTGCTTGGAACCGCTCGAATACTCCAGATGGTGCTCGAAAAATAAGGGGTGTTACCTCAGTTCACTGGTAGTGAACAGCTGGCATCGCAGTACATCTCCAGCGTTAGAAGCTGTGCAAAGGCAATAATAATAATAATAATAATAATAATAATAACAACAACAACAACTACAACACCAGCAACTTTACCTTGATTCTTACACTAGCAGCATTTTCGTAACCCACCCACTGGTCTCCACCGTAGGCATATGGTACCTCCTGGTCATCAATCCACAGACTCTTCCAGCCTCGTTCGCGGATATTTTCACAGACCTGAGAACAAGAATATTAACAGAAATTATTTATCAACTTAATAGTATCGCTGTAGTTACCATACTTATTATTATCATTATTTTCAATTTATAAAATTTACCGTTCCGAACGATGAGTTTTCTGTTTGTTTAATGATGTCTTATAATATTTATGTTCGTGTACTTGAGCCGACATTGTACTTTTGAACCTTTGTTTCACCCGGAACTTCAGAGCTCTTATCCAAAAACTCACGGCTCCTTAAAGGAAACACATATTAATACGTACGTCATTCATACCAATTTTTAGTAACGGAAGAAATCTTGATCTGAATTCCTTGTTGCAATTAATTTGTAGATTAATGTTATATTCACTCATTATGTTTCTTATAATACTTTCCTTCTATAAAAGGAGGCGCAATGGCCCAGTGGTTAGGGCAGCGGACTCGCGGTCATAGGATCGCGGTTTCGATTCCCAGACCGGGCGTTGTGAGTGTTTATTGAGCAAAAACACCTAAAGCTCCACGAGGCTCCGACAGGGGATGGTGGCGAACCCTGCTGTACTCTTTCTCTCACTCTTACTTCCTGTTTCTGTTGTGCCTGTAATTCAAAGGGTCAACCTTGTCACACTGTGTCACGTTGATTATCCCCGAGAACTACGTTAAGGGTACACGTGTCTGTGGAGTGCTCAGCCACTTGCACGTTAATTTCACGAGCAGGCTGTTCTGTTGATCGGATCAACTAGAACCCTCTACGTCGTAAGCGACGGAGTGCCAACAACAACAATCATACCAATTTTTAGTAACGGAAGAAAACCTGATCTGAATTTCGTATTTTAATTAATTTGTTGATTGTTATATGCACTCATTATGTTTCTTATAATACTTTCTTCTATAAATGGTAGAAACTTAATTCGTTAGTAACTTATAATATCGGATTTATTCTACCATTTCTGATCTTGTTAGTTCACCCAAAGATGTGTGTCTGGCCGTAGTTCTATGACTGAAACCAGCAAAAGATTTTTAAAAAGGATAAATTTTTTATACCTCGTAGTAAGAGAGAATTCCTTTTTCGCTGCTGTATCTTCCCATACGACCTCCTCCCTCAACGGGTGCAAACAGTCCGTGTATCGACGGGTTAGCTAATGTGAAACTCATTCCATAAGTAGGAATGCCAACAATAAGTTTGGATTTCGGAATTCCGACATCAAGCCAGTACCGGATTGACCAATCCTAAAAAATTAAATAGAAAAATAATATTTACGTTTATGAATTTGTGTTGCAAATATATACACATAAGCACACATGCGAAACACATAGACATGCATGCACACACACACACACACACATAAATACAGACGGAAAAGCATGTGCATATAAAGATACACATCTCAGAATAGAATTGACTCAGCGGAACATGAGCACACACGAAGGCGGAAAGTGTCGCTGATGAGGTCACAGATGTGTGACGAAAAATTTCCGGAGAAAGGGCATGAGTTAAAATAGGAACAGTAATAAACGAATGAAGAACGAATATATAGTGCGTGTGTTTATTTGACAAAAACAAATGACCGTCCCGAAATACAACAAAAGAACATTATTTTTCATTTAGCTGGCCGAAACGTTAGTACGCCGGGCGAAATGCTTAGCGGTATTTCGTCTGTCTTTACGTTCTTAGTTCAAATTCCGCGGAGGTCGACTTTGCCTTTCATCTTTTTTGGGTTGATAAATTAAGTACCAGTTGCGTACAGGGATCGATCTAATCGACTTACCCCCTCCCCAAAAATTTCGGGCTTTGTACCTAGAATATAAAAAAATATTATTTTTCATTAATAGAAGGCAGGTTAGTCAGGAAATAATGCTTTTTTTTTATTTGGATTACCTTTGTGGCACACCTTTGTGTATACCATGAGTAAGTTAAAAAGTAATTCAAATAAAAACTGCATAAATTTCTGATTCACCCTCATATTATTATTTTTGGCATAATTTTGGGAGGAGAGGGTTAGTAGATACCATCTACCCCTCAGTACTTGACTGGTGATTTATTTTATCAATCTTATTGGGATTTGTGCACAGAACATGAAGAGCTCGAACAAATACCACAAAGCTCTTTTTTGCCGACGTTCAAGCGATTCAGCCAGAGAGCTACCTTATTAATAATAATTATAATAACACCACTTAATGACTTTATGTACTCTTCCAAATTTTTGTCTCTGTATGTACTTCTAAAATAATGACTTGTTTTAATTGTTTTTATTGAACTCTTCTGTGTACATTGTATAATTCATTGTCTAATTTCCATAAGAAAAGAATAGATAGATAGATAGATAGATAGATAGATAGATAGATAGATAGATAGATAGATAGATAGATAAATAGATAGATAGATACACATATATATACATATATATATACACATACATATATATATATATATATATATATATATATATATATATATATATATATATATATGGGAGAATTCACGAAAAAACAACAGACGAAGACAGGTGGTGTAAACAACAAATGGATGTATTAGTATAACGCTCGGGAATAGAGAAAGTCTTTAACGTTTCGAACCTACGCTCTTCAACAGAAAGGAACACAGAAAGAAACAAGGAGAGAAAAAAAGATATATGTGTATTGGTCAGCGATCTATCATTGGCCACACACGAACTTCTGGACTCTCTACCTTTTTTCATTCTGGACTATTTATTCTGGACTTTTTATTCTGAACTTTACACTCTCCGGCTGCACCTCTCCTGCCTACGGATTACGCTGTACCTATCTACTATATATATAGCTTACTTGTTCAACCACACATTCATTATGAAGAGTATTTAAATGTTTCACGCTTTTGTGCATCTGTAAATAAATTATGCATAAAATCACCCTCAATGAGTCAGCAAAATTAAAAGATATCATCGTCATCGTCATTATCATCATCATCATTATTATTATTATTATTATTATTATTATTATTATTATTATCATCATCATCATCATCATCAAGACGGTGAGCTGGCTGAATTGTTAGCACGCCGAGCAAAATGCTTGGTGGTATTTCGTCCGTACATTCTGAGTTCAGATTGCGCCGAGGTCGACTTTGCATTTCATTTTTTCGGGGTCGACACAATAAATACCAGCTGAACACTGGAGTTAGTGTAATCGACTTACCTCCTCTCCCGAAATTGATGGCCTTGTTCCAAAATTTGAAACCAATATTATTGTTCTTATTATGACGGCGAACTGGCAGAATCGTTAATACGATGGGTAATTTACTTAGGATTTCTTCCGGATTTACGTTTTGAGTTCAAATTCCGCTGAGGTGCCAACCGTTTTAATACACCATCGGAGGCTTATATTGTCGATAGAATTATATAGAGAGAAACAAAGAGATGTTCAAAATTAAAGGGAAGTAATGTAAATACTGATAGTAATTTTAATTGTTCTAACGGCAGAAATTATGAATCAGTTACACATCTTAAGATGGACACCTCTAATCTGATAGCTTCTACAGAATATGATTTATGATATTCTATGTTAAGGTAAATGTTTACTTCTTAACAAACTTTTTTGTTGTTTTTTTTGGGGTTTTTTTACCGTGTTCAGTTCACTCTTTTCTCCGGGTGGATCTTTGTGATGCCGCCACATTCCACTGTGATGTCCAGTTACTTTCTCCCATTGACCATGGTAGTTATAGGTCATCAGCAACATATAATCGACATAGCTAGAAATGACCAATAAAAAACATAAAAGTGTTAAAACATCAATAATTATATAAATGATAAAACATGAAAATAAATGAGATTTAAGTCTAAATATAGCAATTAAATCTAGTGGAGGAACCAATGTAAGATTTGTCAAAGAACGCCTGCTTCTAACTAATAGTTACGCGAAAGAGAATTTGAAGGGGAGAATCAGCACAGACTTCATTTGCAATATAATTCGTGTAACTATTTTGTATATATGCATTGACACCACTTAAAAATCATAGATATACAACTACCTATAAGTATACGGTGGGTGGATATTGTGTAAATATATAAATATGCAATATTAGTATGCTTAATTGTTGATTACAAAGTGGGAGCGCTAAGCAGTGATGTGTATAAGTGCAATGTTTATTACAAGTTCGAATATGCAAGTGACATATTCGTAAACAAGCTAGTCACAGTGTTTTGTCATGGAGAAAATTTCTCGCTGTAGACCAGTGGTCACCGAACTACGGCCCGCGAGGTCAGCACATCCGGCTCGCCGCTGCACTGTATATTTTGTGTAAGTACCTGCAATGAGAGTTCATTCCTGCAGCGATCGTGTTTTAACTTGCATTGCCGTGTTTAAATATTCACTTCACGAGAATGTTTGCTGAAAAGGAATTTGTCACTCGTACAAGTTACAAAATTGTGCATAAGATGACTGAGCGAGGAAAACCGTTTACTGACGGCAAATTCACCAAAGAGTGTATGATATAAGGAGCAAATAACTTGTGTCCCGAGAAAACCGATTTGCTTGGGAATATCATCTTTACATCAAGTCTGTGAGATTCGGATATGTGCGCACTAGGTGTAACATAACTATCTTATGGTTAACGTCACCTTCTTTGATAACATTTTGGTAAATAAATATGTTGGTTGTCTTTAGTTTTTGTGTTTCTCTGTATTGTATTAAACAAAATGGTTATGCGGCCCGCACTCGTCATTCTCTCAGTTATCTGGCCCGCTGTGAAATAAGTTTGGTGACCTCTGCTCTAGACAAATGATGTAAATACACCTAAACGACGACTGGAATAAAATAAGGGAGATTGTCTCTTATCAGCTCGCAGCGCCACCGTTCGGTTTCTGTGACTGAAGAGGAGATAGCCACTCCGAAATTCTTGCATTTCACAGTCTGGATAGGGCGCTGCGAGCTGACTTAGGTGTATTTAAACTATTTGTCTACAGTGAGAAATTTTCTCCATGACAAAATACGGTGAATAGCTTGTTTACGAATCCGAACTTGCCACTGGCATATTCGAACTGGTAATAACATTGCACTTAATTGTGGATATAGACATGGCTAAGTGGTTAAGATGTTCGCTTTGCAACCATAAAGTCCAGGGTTCGATGTCGCTGTGAGGTATTTTCGGCAATGCCGTTATATCATTTTCAGTGTGCCTTAATTCATTCTTGGCTTGGATGATTATATCATGTCAAAAAGTTAAAACTCTTTGCCACCAATACATACACAAACAAATCAAGCGCCCAAAAGTAAAGTGAATAACATCTTGTGGGTCGGTTGTGAACTTAAGAAATATATCCTGGTGATCGCTTTTATGAATCCAGAAGTGTTGAACTAGCATATATCAATAAAGACCTGGAAAAGAGACATTCTGCATACTACAAAAGGGTTATGGATGGTTACATCTCATGTAAGCTTGAAGTGAATGATAATATTAATTTCAAATTTGATACAAGGCCTGCAATTTGGGGGAGGGCGGTCGATTACATAGACCCCAGTGCTAAACTGGTACTTATTTTATTGACCTCAAAAGGATGAAAGACCAGCAATTTCAGGGAAGGGGTAAGTTGATTACATTGATCCCAGTGTTCAACTGGTACTTATTTTATCGATCCCAAAAAAGATGAAAGGCAAAGTCAACCTCGGCGGATTTGAAGTGAAGACGGACGAAACGCTGCTAAGCAAAGTGACTGAGAATATTAACAAGAAGTGTAACCTATCCTTGATTCGTGACCGCTACTTCACGTTAGAATTCAAACGCTAAGCTTTTGTAATCCAAGAGTAACAGATATTTTGCAATCTAAGATTATCGAAATATCTAATGCACAAATACAACAGGGAAGCTCTTAAAAGCCGAAGATGCAAACGCAAGTATTGTTTATACAGTTTTTTTTACTTGCAACAACATGTTGCAGTGTGAGGTAAGAATCGATGATATTTTTCTACAGCTGTTGATTAAGTGCTATGTTATCCACAGAAGAATGACATAATTGACATTTTCATTGCATATCCGGCGTTTAAGAGCTTCCGTCTGCTCATTTCTTGTAGGTCAAGCGAGCACTTAAAAGCTCCGGTGTTGGTTGGCGTGAAAAAGACTTGGAAAGATAGACAAAAGATAGCTTAACACATGTCTAAACGCACAGAGAACATTATATATGTGTGTGTGTGTGTGTAAGTATATACGAAGGAGTGATGAAAAGTTCCTGGCTTAAAGGTGTCGCGAAAGGCCTCGTTAGAAGCCTAATTTTCCAAGTTCTTTTACAAGGCTTAGAAAAACTGAAGGATCGCTGCAATAAGTATGTGAATCTGACAGGGGAATCTGTTGAACAAAATCATAATTAACTTGTCTATTTTCTTTTACCTGAAGCCAGCAACTTTTCAGCACCCCTTCGTACAGGTCATAAACCGTACGTGTTTATATACATGTGAACATAAATCTTACTTGATAATTTTATGGGGTTCATAAGATTTGTTGATATAGTATGATCCAGAAGCTGTAGCTAAAGTAAGCAGTAATTTATCTTGTCCTGTCTTCTCTGCTTCAGATTCAAAAGCTGTATATAGCCCCTGTAATAAGAATCAGACAAAAACTCTTAACATGTGTGTGTGAAGTTGAAAATGCACAGAAAATATGAAGACACGGCCGCCTACACTTTTTTCTACAAAATAGGGGTAGTTAATTCTGTTCAGGCTATATCATTAGCATTATCCTGCGATTGAGAATTTAAAATCACTTCTTTAACTTTCTAAGACATCTCAACGCTTCTAAAAGCAAACTTCGTTTGTTTGTTTACGTTTATCGTAATTTGAATTTAATATATATATATATATATATATATATATATATATATATATATATATATATATATATATATATATATATATATATATATATATATACATATATAGTTATGGTATATTATGTTAAGAACGTATAAAGCTTGTCCACCTTCAGATTTACCCTGTGCTATCCAGTATTATACGTACTTCCACTTTTGTTTTTGGGCATCCATCATGTGTGAATAGATAACTGAAAAAAATTGGAGTCAGCAAGAAGGAGTACGGTTGGGTATTTAATTTTTAATTACTACAATTGCTTTCACACAATGTAGTTCTTCAGGCGTGCAGGTACTTGATTATGCAACAGTTTCCCTGCATTATGAGAGTAAACAATTGTAGTGATTAATATATATATATATATATATATATATTAGCTTAGCAGTTTTTTTGTAAAAGAGGCTGGCTGAATAAGTGATATGAATTAGAAATATGTACTGGGATCGATTTGTTCGACTAAAACCTTTCAAGTCGATGCCCCAGCATGTCCGCAGTGAAGGTTACGATAAAACATTAACTACATATAGTTGAAGTAAGTCAATGTAGCAGCGAGACTTCCATTTGTTCAAAGCGAAATTGATCATGGTGTATGTAATGCAATAGAAAGTATTTACCTCCATCAATGATGTGAATCGATATTTGTCTTCAGGTGGACTCCCTCTGGTTGCAGGAAATTCCCAATCCATGTCAAAGCCGTCAAAATTGTATCTATTAATGGTAAAAGGTATAAGAGATTTATTTCTTTAATATAGTCAAAAATAGCACTGATTGTGTTTCACATGTTATAACACGAATGTCTGAATGCTTAGTAAAATAGTAATGGTTGCTTTTTTTTTACTTGGTTTGATTGAATAAGTTATATAGTAAAAATATAGTAAAAAACAAAGGAAACGTAACTCTAAATGTATCCGTTTATTAGTAGACTTGTAGACTAATAATAATAACTGCATTATTATTACCACAAATATATATATATATATATATATATATATATATATAGGGAGAATTCACAAAACACAAAAGACGAAGACAGGTGGTGTACAAAACAAACGGATGTATTAGTATAACGCTCGGGAATTGAAAAAGTCCACAGAAAGGAACACAGAAAGAAACAAGGAGAGAAAAAAAATGTGTGTGGTATACGTATATGCAAAGGCTTGGCTATGGTAACAAGTGTGCTTCCCAACTGAGGCGGTGAGCTGGTAGAAACGTTAGCACGCCGGGCGAAATGCTTAGCGGTATTTCGTCTGCCGCTGCGTTCTGAGTTTAAACTCTGCCGAGGTCGACTTTGCCTTTCATCCTTTCGAGGTCGACAAATTAAGTAGCAGTTGCGCACTGGGGTCAATATAATCGACTTAATCCTTTTCTCTGTCCTTGTTTGTCCCCTCTATGTTTAGCACCTTGTGTGCAATAAAGAAATAAGAAACGTTAGCACGCCGGGTGAAGTGCTTAGCGGTATTTGTCTGTCTTTACGTTATAAGTTCAAATTCTGCCGAGGTCGACTTTACTTTTCATCCTTTCGGGGTCGATAAATTGAGTACCAGCTGATCGACTGGCCCCCTCCGCAAAAGTTTCGAGCCTTGTGCCTAGAGTAGAAAGGAATAAGTGTGTTTCCCAACTTCATGGCTTTGGGTTTAGTCCCACTGCATAGCACCTTAGGCGAGTCTCTTCTTAAATAACCCAGGATCGACCAAAGCTTTGTGAGTGGATTTGGTTACTGGAAACTGAAAAGTCCCGTCGTTTATGTATGTATGTGTGTGTGTGCGTGTGTTGTGTACATGCTTATATGCATATATATATATGTAAACAGAGAGAGAGTGGGGAGGGCGTCTGGTAGAGAGTCATATTTAAATCTATATCATTAAGTCAATGGTGGTTCACTTACTTGCGTAAATATTTGATGACATTTTCTATCCAAATGCGGCGGTTTTTAGAACTGGCTACCATAGGTATAAAAGGCTCGGAACCAATAATCCAGCCACCCACAGCCAATAGGACCTTTAATTTGGGGTTCTTTCTTTTCAGTGCTAATGTCCGAGCGTAAAGACCTTAAATATAGAAAAAAATTATATATTTATTTTACTTAATTTATTTAACTGATATGGAGAACAAGCAAGACGTTTTTTTTTATTCTTATATCATCATAGAGCGGATTTCAACAAGAATAGATCGAGTTAGTCCTACACTGTGAACATTTGAATTATATTATCGAAGATAAAAGGTGGCGAGCGAGTAAAATCGCTAGCGGCATTTCGTCTGTCTCCACGTTGTGAGTTTGAATTCTGCCGAGGCCAATTTTCCTTTCATCCTTTCGGGATCTATAAAATAATTACCAGTCGAGCACTGGAGTCGATATAATCGACTTGCCTTGCTCCCCTAAATTACTGGCCTTGAGCCAAAATTTGAAACCAATATTATAGAAGATAGAATGATGCAGCTTCTTTCTAGTTAGATTAAGGACTTCGTATAAACCCTACATTTATCTCAGTAGTACATAAACGGCGCCCTGCGTGGGGTGTCTAGGTATTCTTTTATTCTTTTACTTGTTTCAGTCATTTTGACTGCGGCCATACTGGAGCACCGCCTCTTGTCGAACAAATCGCCCCCAGGATTTCTTCTTTGTAAGCCTAGTACTAGATTACGGAGGCGTAAAAAAACCCAGCATCGGTTGTCAAGGGATGGTGGGGCACAAACACTGACACAAATACATATATATAAATATATGTATATATACGACGAGCTTCTTTCAGTTTCCGTCTACCAAATCCACTCACAAAGCTTTGGTCGGCCCGAGGCTATAGCAGAAGACACTTGCCCAAGGTGCCACGCAGTGGGAGTGAATCCGGAACCATGTGGTTAGGAAGCAAGCTTCTTACCACACAGCCACTCCTGGTACAGATTTAAAAAAAAAAAAAAAAAAAAAAAAGCAATGTTATGGTTTAGTAAATTTTCACTAAATGAGCGCTTGGAAGACGGTAAGACCGTGTTATTCATCTTTTTATGCATGTAAGTATGTTTAATAAAACAACGCACGCAATTGCCTACGATAAATTTTTAACTGTAAATCAGATATTTTCAAAACACTCCATTTACGTTAGTAAATTTTTATCTATTCTCTTAGTGGACTATAAATTCAAAATGTCTGCTGACCACGGGTTTAGTCTTTTAATAAAATCTTTTTGGTAAGTAGTCACCATTGGTGTAAGCTTGCTAGCCATTTCCATTAATTCCTGGCTGGTTATGTGATCGGGTACAGACAGAGCCCGTCTGTTTCAGTAGCAATCACCGTCAGATTCTTCAAACTTTGAAGAGTATAGAAAATAACAAGATGCACACAACACAGGTTTACTATATAGTATACCTAAAGTGTATGAAGTAAAATATATCCAATAAAAAGATCTTTGAATTTCCACCAAAACAGCGATCAGGTCTACTTGGCATTGTACGTCTTCTGAGGGAAAAGCAGACCGAACCGGTGCTCCGTCAAGTCTCAGCATTTAATTATAAAAATGGTGTTTAGTTTTTGGGATGTGTACCTGCTACAACAAATAGGATGGTGTCATCCCTCAAATGATCATCCCTCTGATAGATAAATCTTTACTCACTAATACACATCTAACCAAGCGTCGTACTATGTACCCCACTATGCAGTAGTGTAGCTAGGGGCTGTGAGAAGGTGGTCCGCCCCAGACAACGACATTTATGGGGGTGGAATTTTGGGGCCTGATGTATAAACCTGTGTAGGTCTAGGGGCCCGGAGCCGCCACAAACTGGAGGGCTAGCTCAAGCGACACACACTCCAGCTATGCGACTACCCTCTATGTAACTTTTACGGCAGCTACAGCAACTCCTGTTCCTCTGAACAGGAAGATTTTTTTCCCGACTCTTTCTATGCCTATTTGAAATACATTCCATTCATGACTTCATCATCTAAATAGTTTGGGAAAGAAAAATCTCTCCAGAATATTCTCCACGTCTACTTGTTCTACTAAGTCGCCAACTGGCATGAATTCAAATTCGACAACTACTTCAAATTTGCCAGCACTGGTGGCCCTGCGACGGCCGAAGGCTAACACCATCTCAAAGTATAGGATTAAACAATACAAATATCAATAAAGCTGTACATCGCTGATGAGGCCAGAATAATCCCGAAACAACTTACCTTGTCTTTGCTAAGAAATGTAAATAATATTAATCATTGATTAAAATCGCTTCTGTTTTCTTTTTCTTACTACATACCTATTTCTGATTTCTTTTGTTAACACTTGCTGCATTAGATATTTTACCAATAAATTAACTATTGTTTTTTTTGGTTGTTTTTTTTTTTGTGCAGAGGTAGTCTCTGAATTATATGATACTTATTTCATCGACTTTATCATTGAAATGTGAAAGACAAATCCACCCAGACAGGGTCTTCACTAAGGGCATCTAAGTACTATAAGGAACCAATATTACAATGAATCAATACCGATTGTCCCCATCCAACAACTTTATACGACTATTTCTAAATTAGAAACATGACCAAAAATTTAGGGGAGAGGAATAATCGATTACAGCAGCTCCAGTATTTGATTGATGGTTTATTTTATCGACCTTCGAAGGATGAAATACTGAGTTGATCTCGGCCGAGATGTGAACTCAGAATGTAAAGAAATGAGACAAAGAGCGCAAAGAATTATTAATTTGATGCTAACCCACATTATTCATCATCCGTGCACAATAATCCTTCCTAATTTTGTTATAAGGCCAGTATTTTTGAGCGGAGGGGGCTAAGTCGATAACACAGACCCTAGTATTTGACTGATACTTATTTTCTTAACCCTGAATGATGGAAAGGAAAAGTTGACCTCGACAGGATTTGAACTTAGAGCATAAAGCCTCTAAACACTTTTTTCGACGTGTTAGCGATTCTGCCAGCTTGCTGCATTAATCCGTAAGCAATATGTTGTTGTTGGCACTCCGTCGCTTACGACGTCGAGGGTTCCAGTTGATCCGATCAACGGAACAGCCTGCTCGTGAAATTAACGTGCAAGTGGCTGAGCACTCCACGGACACGTGTACCCTTTACGTAGTTCTCGGGGATATTCAGCGTGATACAGTGTGACAAGGCTGACCTTTTGAATTACAGACACAGCAGAAACAGGAAGTAAGAGTGAGAGAAAGTTGCGGTGGAAGAGTACAGCAGGGTTCGCCACCATCCCCTGCCGGAGCCTCGCGGAGCTTTAGGTGTTTTCGTTCAATAAACACTCACAACGCCCGGTCTGGGAATCGAAACCGCAATCCTATGACCGCGAGTCCGCTGCCCTAACCACTGGGCCATTACGCCTCCACCCGTAAGCAATAATAACGAAGGTAATGAGAAAATAAAATAGAATATATGAATAAATTTACCTGTTCCAGGTGTAATGTCGTTCCAGTTAAAAGGTGTCAGGTTACGACCATCATCAGATATGTCAACGAATGCATATATGACGTGAGTACATAAAAAGGGATCGATATTTTCGGGTAAGAATTCACCAACGCCTGGCCGGGTCTGTGTAAAGCTGCTATAGTAGCAGAATACCTTCTTAGATCCTGGAAAGAAAAAAGAAGCGAGGGAGAAATAGAGACAGAGGAGGAGGGTCATATATTCATCCAAATACATATAGTATAAAATACGTATGAAGCACATTGCCATATATACAAGTTCATGCATACATACATACATACATACACTCACACTCAGATACACACACGCATGCATACATACATACATACATACATACATACATACATACATACATACATAATATATATATACATACATATATAGTCTACCCAGATTGCAAGTTCAGGTTTATACCTGTAATTATTGGCGCACTGGGGTATGTAACACACTGCCTAAATACCAATTTGGAAAATTAGGATCTCAAAACCAGAAAGGGGAATGCTGATTCGAAGACTAGAGATCCAATCCATCCCTGGAACTACAAAAATCTGTAAAACTTCCCAAAAGTTTATCATTTAAGTATATATGAGTATGTCTATATGTATGAGAAGACATACATAAAACAAAACATGCAAATCTACACATATACATACATACATACATACATACATACATACATACATACGTACGTACATACATACATACATACATACATACATACATACAATTTTTTTTGTCTTATATTTATTTTGTAAGCAAATAATACAATATTTCATACGCATCTTATAAGCATTTTACAATGTTTCTTTCTTTTCTGGAAACTCGCCGCGTACCGGCAGCACCGGTTCGCGAACCGCCACATTGAGAAGAACTGCTATAGTTAACACACCCTACAGAAATTCAAGCCGAACATTAACCGATATCATCCTCTCCGATCAAAAAGGAGTCGTCCGCTAAGTTCTTGCGTACTGTACTTCACGCATGTCCGAAATGTAAACAACAACGCGCTTATCACAGGTGTCATTTACCAAGAAAATGATAATCTGATATCCTTTACTCATATATACTTACACTGTGCGACACATATACACGCCATTGCATTTCATTCGCAGTAAAACCACAGACAAACAGACACACACACACACACACACACACACACACACACACACACACACACACACACACCGCATTGCACACATATACACACACTCTGTCTAATCTATGTATACACACACACACACACACACACAAGAGATTAAAATCTATTAAAAGTACTTTTTTTTTTATTTTGCAAATTTCCTGTCTCAAATTTCAGATGTCACCTAACGTCTCATAAAAACAGTCCAGTAAACAAAAAAATTATGATAAATTTAACTCTTTTCTAAGTCATGAGACTTCCCGTCAGTAAATTTTCTGATTCTTATACCAGTTTTAAACTTATAACCTCAATTTGACATTCACATCTTCCGCCAAGAGTAGCTAATGAAGAATTAGTTTAGAAAACTGTCGATTTGTTAAGCTAATTTTTGAAGTTCATCTGAATTCCTCAAGTCAGAGATATCCATCACCTTTTGATGCTTACCTTGGACTTGTGTAATGGATATACCCGCTATCAACAGCAGTGCAACTGGTAACTTCATACTGAAACTGAAATACATAAAAAACATAAGAGAAGAAATATTACAACAGTTATAAGCAATAAAATTGCAACTAAAATACTATTAAAACAAATGACAAACACAAAAGTAGAAAGAACATTATTGTTCATCTGATGCTAGTTACCTGATAGGGGAATGATGCGGGTGTGCAGAGAGACGGCATTTATCTACTTTTTTCAGTTCACAGACATCGAGAAGGGCTTACCTTGTTTAACCCACCATCCTTCCTTATAAGCTGCAGCCTCATGAATTTTAGCGTATGCCTACTCCCCATAGACGTATTTCTATTATTTTGTATTACTGCTGTCAAAATAAACTAACTTTGACTATGTTCTGTGTAATTCTAACAATATTTTGTTATCCTATCAGTAAGCAAAGTTTTGGAACCTGAAATTCATCACAATATATTTCAGCAATGCGGAAATTTAATTCATCAAAGTAAGTACTATTACAATCAACACATTTTTGCTAACGAGTTACAAGTTTGTTTATTCCGGTAACATAAAAATCTGGAATTCTGGAGCTGATGAACTCTTTGAATGCACTTTTAGTATCGGTTTGATTTTTGAACTCCTTTTCTCGCAGGAAACCACCAAGGTGCTTGAAAAAGTGGTAGTCGGTAGGAGAAAGGTCTGAGGAATTAGCTGGATGGGGAAGAACTTCGTAGCCAAGTTGCCTCAATTTCTGGAGTGTCATAAGTGAAACATGTGGTCAAACACTGTCATGAAAAATGATTGACCCTCTTCTGTTGACCAGTCTTAGGATATTGTTTTGAAGACACCTACATCCACACCACGCTGGTTTCTCAGGCAATTTGGGAGGATACTGGAGAGCTGTAAGCCCTTGAAACCAAAGCTATTGCAGTATCTGGTCCTGTATTTGGATGGCAATGTTGTTTGTATAACTGTCAATGCCAAAGTTTGGTACAAGACCTTCAAGGATCTTCCAGATGTATATAACTACATATCTGTTCCATCCTCGTTCTAAGGAGTGGAGTAATAACTTTTTCAGCCTTTCCCAGTAAATATATCGGATCAGCCAGTATATCTTTCAAACGTCGCTTCCGCAACCACCAGTCATCCTTCAGAGTCCCAGAAAGACGGCTTGTCACATCTCTGGCCCCTCAAAGATCAAGGGACCCTATGTGATATCAGGGGGAAAATAATAAATCATCCAGGCCCATATGTTAATGGGAGTGGCCGTTGCAAAATCTGCATCACGGAGAGATCCAAAATTCTTAAGGACTTTACTAAACCTGGCGCGTTAAATAGTCGTAAAGAAGTTTTTTGTAAGTGTCCACTTCAAGTGCTTTCTACTTGAAAATTGGATCTCTCCGTTTGCTGATTAGACTTTTTCGGGTCTATAAGGGTTGTTTTATCCTCTGCTTCAGAGGAGATAACCCGTCCTTATTAACGCTTTTATATGTCAAGACTTAAATCTCGATTTCTGAGCGTTTCCTCACGTCCGCGACGTAGAAAGTTTAATTCTTTTGTCGTTGTATAAAGTCTGACGAGCTGTCCACAAGACTTTGGCTTTGTGGATACGAAACCTTTGGTAACTCTATTCTATTCTTTTATTCTTTTATTTGTTTCAGGCCATGCTGGGGCACCACCTTTAGTCGAAAAAAATCAACCTTAGGACTTATTCTTTGTAAGCCTAGTACTTCTTCTATCGATCCCCTTTGCCGAACCGATAATTTACGGGGATGTAAACACACCAACATCGGTTGTCAAGTGATGGAGGGGGACAGACACAGACATACAAACATGTATGTATATATATATATATATATATATATATATATATATATATATACGTGTGTGTGTGTGTGTGTCTGTGTGTGTGTGTATGACGGGCTTCTTTCAGTTTCCGTCCGCCAAATCCAATAACAAGGCTTTGGTTGGCCCGAGGCTATAGTAGAAGACACTTGCCCAAGGTCCCATGCAGTGGGAGTGAACCCGGAACCATGTGGCTAGTAAGCAAGCTGCTTACCACACACCCGCTTCTGCGCCTATGTCCAAAATTTTTATTTTTGTTGTAATAATTACTGTTCTATTCTTTAGATTGTGCTTCTCTTCTGATATATATATATATATATATATATATATATATATATATATATATATATATATATATATACACATACATACATACATACATTTATATATATATATATATATATATATATATATATATATATATATATATATATATATATATACATACATATGCACATACATGCATTCATACATGTATGTGTATAGACCATACACACACACACACACACTCACTATTCATTTCAAATCTGCAGACGTTTCAATGTTGACTGCACATAGATTAATATGCATATGTATAGGAATTAGATACGTGCTTTAAAAGTATGTGTATACATATGTCTGTACACAGTTTTAAAGTACTTGTGTGTTTGGTGTTTATGTGTGTTCGTGTGTGTGTATGTGTGTATAATTCAAATAAGTTGACCTAGGAACAGGTTGACAGAACTTTAATGTCACGGTTGTATAGCCACTGAAAGGCAAAATATCTACGTGAAAAATTGTGTAATGGCTGCGGCTTTCAGGAGTATAGACAAGTCACGAGCTCGGTTTGAATACTGCGTTGTAAATGTTCGTTTTTCAGGACCTTTATACATATATATATATATGACGAAGGGAAATAGCCCTGAAACTCGAGTCGCCTTTATATATTTATATTTATATATTTGATCCTTTATATTGAACACTCAATATTTCATCTACATTCAATACTTTCTTTCATGGTGCCATACATTTTTATTTTATTTTATTTTATATTATATATTGTATATTATATTATATATTGTATATTCCATATTCTATACCCCACATTGGTTCTGCAGGAATATAAATAGAACATAAAAAACAGACAGTGTTGGAACTCTTTTAAACAAAATAATATATATATATATATGTGTGTGTATGTGTGTGTGTGTGTGTGTGTGTGTGTGTGTGTGTGTGTGTGTGTGTGAGTGTGTGTGTGTGATATTGGTAATTAGTAGGGGATTTCTCCAAATGTTTGGTTGTTTGCTCACAGTTAGGTATTCAAAATAGGTCATTCACTGGTTAGTATATAAATCCAGTAATAATTCTCATATGATAAGAATTCAGAGATAAATATTCTGTTGTATTATTCTAAATATAATGCCTGTAACCATACAGGTTTCCTGGATCATTTAACATAAATAGTAATAATAATAATAACAATAACAATAATAATAATAATAACAATAATAATGATGATAATGATTATTATTATTATTATTATTATTATTATTATTATTATTACGAATAATAAGGATTATTTTGAAGTAGTATTAGCATTACCTTTAATTCCTTTTGATATATATATACAGCCTCAAATAGACCTACATTTGTTTCTCCAGCATCGATTAGTAATCGTTGCAATCGCAAACTTACTATAACACCGGTGCAGTTATATATATTCTTTTATTATTTTATTTGTTTCAGTCATTTGACTGCGTCCATGCTGGAGCACCGCCTTTAGTCGAACAAATCGACCCCAGGACTTATTCTTTTGTAAACCTAGTACTTATTCTATCGGTCTCTCTTTGCCGAACCACCAAGTTTCGGGGAAGTAAACACACCAACATGGGTTTTCAAACGACGGTCGGGGGACAAACACAGACACACAAACATATACATATATATATATATATATATATATATATATATATATATATATATATATATATATATCCGACAGGCGTCTTTCTGTTTCTGTCGGCGAAATCCTCTCACAAGGATTTGGTTGGCCTGAGACGATAGTAGATGACATTCGCCCAAGGTGCCACGCAGTAGGAGTGACCCGGGACCATGTGGTTAGTAAGCAAGCTTCTTACCACACAGCTACTCCTGCATATATATAAGACGTTTTCATAAACTTCGAGACGGTGTAAAATCAGTTTGTTTGTTTGTTTTTGTTTTTTATTTCTTTTGTGAGGAGAAAATGGATTTCGAAATAAACAGAGTTATAAATAAAAGCGTTTAATAATAGAAAATATGGATGAACACATGACAGGCGTTCTGCCGTTGGACCACAGCAATTCTCTCGAATTTCTCTATCCATTTTAGATTTTTTTATTCAAATGTAGTTAAACGTCATGAGAACTTTCAGAAACTTCGAGAGAATGTGAAATAATTCCTTTTTTGGAACGACAGATTTGAACGCAAGCACGCACACACACACATACACACACAAACACACACACACAGACACACACACTCATACATATACACACGCTCACAAGCAGACTCACACTGACACATGCACAAACACATACACGCCTACACACATATTTATATCCTTGAAAGAAAGAAAGAAAGAAAGAAAGAAAGACTAAGAGAAGATTGGTGCAGGTGTACCTTAGACAAATTTATTGTCACGCTTTTGTAATACTAGAGATAGCTTCAGGTCAAATGTACGGGATAAAGTATTAGACTTTTCAAATCATATCAGATATCAGTGAAATAATAAGTGCAGAGGAAATCAACTGAACCAGAAACAGACCTATATTCTTTTATATTTCTTCCAATAACAATGAGCAATATGTTTATTTAGGTCACCTCTTTCTTATGGATTCTTTATATAGATGCCTCATCAATTTTCCGGCAATTAGCGTTCCAGCATTTTGATGATCCGTAAATAGGTATGAGCAATGTTTCTCTATACAATGGTGTCTGGTTTGGGCATAGAGCAAGACATTTTGAAAGAAGCGGGTTAGCCGATACCATCGATCCAGTACTTGACTGGTACTTTGTTTCATCGACCTTCGAGAGATGAAAGGCAAAACTGACCTCTGCAAGATTCGAAATCAGAACGTGAAGAAGTGGAACAAGTAACGTCTTATTTTATTTTTGTGATTTTTTTTTTTAGGCACAAAGTCAACAGTTTTATGGAGAATTACCTCAGATTTTTTAGGATAAGAGATTTCTCTGCAAGCCTACATTTCTCCTGAACAGGACGCCAGTTCCTTCCATGGTTACACATTTACAGCTGAGTGGACTGGAGCAACGCGAAATGAAGTGTTTTGTTCAAGAACACAACGCGTCTCCCAGTCCAGGAATCGAAATCACAATTTTACGATCATGAGTCCAACACCCTAACCACTGGAACACGCACCTTCTCGTATATATGTGGCGTGCTAATTAGGTTTTATGGTGGGTTGCTATCGGATGGTGTTTTGGAGGCCATTTTGTTGATTAAGTTTAAGGTTATGTAATTGTTTACAATTTATTCATATACGTAAAACCTTCTAAGCAAGTGTGCATATTTAGGAGTGTCCTTTTTGTTAGGTATGTACAGGATATGTTAGCTTTTTGTATTTACTTTTGGTTTTATTGGATTTAATCCTTTCCTTTGATGATGTCATAGTCTAAGGCACAGAGTTTATTATTTAAAATCTTAGTTATTGGGTGTGTCAACTTTTTTGTAATTTTTTAGGAGTTCATAAAGATTGTACGTAGCGAGCGAGTATGATTTAGCTCTAGGTTTCTCAACCATTTTTTAATCTATGGACCTCTTTGATTACTGTTTTATTCTGGTGGGCCCCCATTGCTATTAAACGTTTAATAACTAGTTTTATAGAAACTTCTTTCAAGATTCCTGTTTGGTTTTTTCCCATAACATCTATATACGTACAAGTGATAGCCAGGATCTGTACATATGTTTCATGAGGACAACCCTCAGATTAAAATCTCTTCTGTATACTATATCAGCTTAAAAGTCGCCCTCAATGCAAACCTTTGAGCTAGATCCTGCGGAGGGCTAACTGAGCTTGGGCCCAAAACTAAAGAGAGCTAAATAGCATTACTATACGTCAATAATGACTATATTCCCCGGTGGTGTTTGATCAGAGGTTAAAGACAGATGAGAATTAATTCTGTAATACAATCATTATATCGTTCTAGTCCCAAATTGAATTTCAACTGTTGGCCAATCTGTCCCAAAATTCTTATCTCGACGTAAAATTAACGAAGTGAATGGCATTTATCTCCCCCTTGATCTTTGACGTCATCTGACAAATGCCAACCAAAAGGGCATGGATCAGCCAAGCATTACCTGCTAGAAATAGCAACCCAAATGCTTTTAAATAAGATCCCAATGCTGGATCTTCAAGAACCAAATGAAGGATAGATTTTTCAATCCTGGGATCATCCTAATTCCCAAAAGATATATGTCTAAGTAGAGCAAATATAGACTGAGATACAGGGGTCCCAGGTGGACAGACAGAATTTCACGTTTATTAATATAGATGTGCGTGTGTGTGTGTGTGTGTGTGTGTGAATGTGTGTGTGTGTGTGTGTGTGTGTGTGTGTGTGTGTGTGTGTGTGTGTGTGTGTGTGTGTATGTGTGTGTGCGTGCGTGCATGTATGTATGTATCCGTATATTACTTTCATTCCCATACTTGCCTGTAAACAAGTGAGAGATCCGGTTTGATCGTATAAGAAATATGTCTATTTAACTCAATGAAATTTCAAAATAGACATTGAATATGTGTGTAGGTGGTATCATAATGTTCCCGAACTATTTATCTATTATATAAAAGATAATGTCTGAGTGTTCGTGTGTCTGTGTGTTACTTATAGACTCGAAAATTACTGGACAGATCCTAATGAAATTTGGAACACAAAATCAAGCCTAGGGAGAAAGGTAATGTCGTATGTTGTTTCATACAATTTTGAGGGGAACAGAAAAGGAACAGAACCCCCCGTGAAAATTCATATGCTTCAGATTTTGATGAAATTTGAACCAGAGATATTAGAAATAAATTTTAAAATATACCCAAAATTTCCATTTCTTTGGATGATTCTAAGACCTCCCTAATGGCGGCTTAACCTCCAAATTTTAGTCATTTTTCATGGACGAAAATTACTGAATGGATGCTTATAATATATGGAACTTAGGTTCAATGCATAAGGGCGGGTATAAAGCAGTAAGTTTGGTTTGAATTTGAGGGGGCTTAAAGTAGCAGAACCCCCATGAAAATTCATAAATATCCGATGTTGATGAAATTTCAACCATAGATAATTGACACAAATCAAGGAGTATTCCCAAAGTTTCCTCATGAGGATTCTAAAACTCCCTAAAGGGAGCCTTAACTCCCAAAGTTTAGTCATTTGTTTATGATCCAAAACAAGGTCAAAAGTACTGAATGGATCTTTATGAAATTTGTAAATTACATTCTATGCATAAGGGCGGATGTAATGCAGTATTTGTTTGTAAGTGGGGGCAGGGGGGGTATAAATGAGGCCATAACCCCCATGAAAATTCATATATTTTTGCTGTTGATGAAATTTTAACCACAGATACAAATGAATATTCCTAAAATTTCAACTTCTATTGGAGGCTTAAACCCCACAATGGAGGCTTGAACCCCACAATTTAGTCATTTTTCGTAAGCCAAGACGAATACAATTGTAGTCTTGGAAGCTGTAGAATCACCCGAGGATACAAGATGAGCGTTATTTGTAATTCAATGGTACAACAGTGTAAGAGTTTGCTTTGAGATATACTTAGATTGTGATTTCTGCAATGTAGTGCATAAATTGTCAAGTAAAGGAGAGGCATCTTTGCCTCCACTGTTTCAGTTGAAAAGTGTTATTTTGAGTAAAGTTATTTGGTTGCAGATCTCCTTTGAGTCATTTTATTATCACTGGGGCAGAGATAGTCCCCAGATGATAACATTGATTTCAAGGCCTTTCCAGACAAGTGATTGGTCATTCAAAGAGACTTATTGATTGCAAATTTATTCTGTTCAGTTACCTATCGGCATAGTGATCATTGGCAAACTCCAGAGGTGATACTTTCATTTCCCCTTAGCCCTCACGTCACACAGTAGCACGCCAACGTGCTACAGAACTAGATATTTGAATAACCCACAAACGGCTATTTCAAAATATAACGTTTCACACACACACACACACATTGAAACTGAGAGTTCTAATGTGTGTGTGTATGTGTGTGTCTGTGTGATTTATTAGAAGTTTGATTCGGTTCGGCTCAACTTAAGGTTTTGTGAGCTCGTAAAACGGACCTAGGTAACCTAAGCCTGACGAACTAGGTTCGTTTTATGAGTCTACCAAACTTTAAGTTGCATAGATCCGAATCAAACTGTTATTAAAATAATCCTTTCTACTATAGGCCCAATGCCTGAAATTATTGAGAGGGGGATATTCGAATACATCGACCCCTGTGCGCAACTGGTACTTATTTCGTCGAGCCGAAAGAATGAAAGGCAAAGTAGACCTCGGCGGAATTTGAACTCAGAACGTAGCGGCAGACGAAATACTGCTAAGCATTTCGCCCGGCGAGCTAATGATTCTGCCAGCTCGCTGCCTTAGCTGTTATTAAAATAATATATGTAACTGCTTCCAGACTGATTGTCACTTTCGTTTTGTTTGTCCACTCATTAGTATATATGTGTGTGTATATGTGCATACATGCGTACATACATGTACCTGTCAACAAATCTTAGCTGATTCATACAAATCTGGGGCCCGACGGAACATATAAAATAATGGAACTTACAAAATAACTTAAATACTGTCAATGCGCAGTTGTGAAATGGAATTATAAAGCAAGATTTTAATCAGTACAGTAACACAAATGAAACGTTTACTAATGTTGTCAATGCCTTGAGTTCATATTCGTCAGGCAGAAATTAAATACAAAATTTAAAAAAGAACTGCGTTTATTTACTCGTATCTGAACTGGTTTACTGACGTTAGTAATACATGATACGCAAAAGTATATAACCGCAACGAAATGTATTTCATGGTTTCGTGGATCAAGGAATGGTGACAGGCAAAATGGGATTCTTGAGGAATTGAACACATAAAAGAACGTTAAAAATAATCTTTTCTACAAAAGGCATAAGACCTGTAATTTTAAGGGAGAAGATTAGTCGATTGCATCGACCCCAGCGCTCAATTGATACTTATTTTATCGACCCCCCCCCCCCCGAAGGATGAAAGGCAAAGTCAGCCTCAGCTGATTGCAAATTTTGGCACAGGGCCAGCAATTTTGGGGGAAGGGGTAAATCGATTACATCAACCCCGGTGCTCAACTGATACCTATTTCATGGAACTCGAAAGGATGAAAGGCTAAGTCAACTTTAGCGGAATTTGAACTCAAAATATAAAGACGAAAGAAGTGCCGCTAAGCATTTTGTCCGGCGTGCTAACGATTCTTCCATCTCACCGCCTTAGGAATATCAAAAATAATTATTTCCTCTAAAGGCACAAGGCCTAGAATTTGTGGGGAGGGGTATAGGCGATTACATCGATCCCGGTGTTTGACTGGTTATTTTATTGACCTCAAATGATAAAAGGAAAAGTTGACCTCGGCAGAGATTGAACTCAAAGACGAGTGAAGTGCCGCTACGCATTTTGTTCGGCGTGCTAACGAATCTGCCAGCTTGCTGCCTTAGCAACGTTAAAAGTAATAGCAACAAAGCATTTAGAACTACGTTCTAAGCAAGTGATTATCCTGAATGTCACAGATTTCTATTTCTGTCACTCCAAAAAAATTTAATCAAATTAAAAAAATTAATAATAATAATAATAATAATAAGTTGTTTGACCTTAACCAGTTGAGCATGTCCCTTGGTGGCTGACGATATGTGCATCTCTGATCACGAGCAGAAGTAGTGGGGGAGCATCATAGCCATGTGTTGAGAGGAATTCTTTGGAGTTTGAATAATTCACCTTTGGAAACATGGGTGTTTTGCTCAACATCCTTAAACAAACCTTATTCAGGGACCTTTTGAGCGGGATGGGCTACTCGACTTGTAAAAAATTCTAACTGGGCCCCACCTGCGAGATCATGCGCTGTTTATCTTGATATGAGATCATCATGTTACATGCATATGGTTGTGATGCATGTGCCTGGTGTACCCTTATCAGACGGGTGGTCATGATGGGTATATTGGGCTTTGTATATTTTACCTTAGTGTCACTTTGATTGCATGCACTACTCTCTCACTCAATAATAATAATAATAATAATTTATTTCATTATTGCCTACAGGGGGCTAAACATAGAGGGGACAAACAAGGACAAAGAGATTAAGTCGATTACATCGAACCCAGTACGTAACTGGTACTTATTTAATCGACTTCGAAAGGATGAAGGGCAGAGTCGACCTTGGCGGAATTAGAACTCAGAACGTAACGGCAGATGAAATACCGCTTAGCATTTCACCCGGCATGCTAACGATTCTGCCAGCTCGCCAATAATAATAATAATAATAATAATAATAATAATAATAATAATAATAATAATAATAATAATAATAATAATAATAAAAGGTCACAGAAAACGAGAAAGCAACCATACTCTGGGATATGCCAATACACACAGATAGAGAAATTAAGGCAAATAGACCAGATATAGTTGTCAAAGATCATGAAGAAAAAAAATGCTTTCTAATTGATGTATCAATACCAGCAGATGACAACGTCTCTCTAAAAGAAATGGAAAAACTTTCAAAATACAAAGACCTGGAAATAGAGGTAACTCGAATGTGGAATCTAAAAACAGAAACAATTCCTATTATAGTAGATGCCTTAGGTATAATAAAAAAATATTCAGACAAATACATAATAAAAACACCAGGACTTACAAATATATATAACATACAGAAAATTGCACTACTGGGCACTGCACACATCCTACGCAAAACACTTTCAATACAGTAACCATAAGAGCACCACAGCAAACCACAGCACACACCCAAGGCGCACAGAGCTGCGCTCGGTAGTGAAGTGAAAGCACGTTATAAAAATAAAACTACTGAACAATAATAATAATAATAATAATAATAATAATAATAATAATAATAATAATAATCTGAGTCAATTTTAATTACTTAAGTCACAAATGGCACTTAGTGACGGCATGAATGTCACAGAATCCCATTTCTGTTACCAATTTCCAAATTACCTATTTCTGCCTCAAATGACTCCAAATGAAGGTATGTAAGCCAGAATCCGATTTCTACTACTCCCCAAAATATTCTAGGTTTAATTTACTTATTTCACAAATTACTCTTAGTGAAGGCATGAATGTCACAGAATCCCATTTCTGTTGCACTCCACCTTCCAAAAAAATATTCTGTTTACGTTACTATTTTTTCTTTTCTTTTCACAAAAGACCTTCAGTGAAGGCATGAATTTCAACGAGTTTTATTTCTGCTTCTTTAAAAAAATATTCTGGGGCCGTTTACTTTACGTTTGTCATAAATGACATTTAGTGAAGGCATGAATGTCACAGAATCCTATGTTCTGCTTCTATTATGATTATATTATTCAATCAAGTAAATAAATAAAGTGAGGCCAGATTTCACTCCTAACGGAAAAAGAAACAACGTTGTGTTTACTTACATCAGATTTCCTCACTGGAAGAATAACACAGTGATTCTTGTAAATAATTTGTGATTCCTGAGTGTCTTCAGCTTAGTTTCTCACTTCACAAACTGCGTTTACTGTATCAGTGCAACAATTTAAGGGCCGTATGGACCCTACAGGCGTTGTCATTCGTTGATGAAAGCTTTTATAGTAAAACAAAATTACAAAAATATACACATGCTTTTCTTTCAAGTTCACTAATTTCTGATCTGGATCAAATCCAGCGACCACCCTTACGTCATATGATTTGAAACTGTATAAAAAGAAAATGAAAAATTTCAAAAAAAAAAAACAGAAAGCCATGATGAATAACAAAAAGATAAAAATATATATATATATATATATATATAAAATCAACGACAAAATACACAATACGCAAAAACCCCTCTGAAATAACAATGAGAGCAGCAATGAAGTGCAGAACAGAAGGTAATAAAAATAAATTAGTAAAATAAAAAAAAAAGTAAAAATAAAACAAATAACGATAAAACAAAGAACCAACGTTTGGCAGTGAAAGATTTGAAATAAATAAGAGAACAAGCTTGTATAAGCAACAACGAAGATGTCTGGAATTTTCGACACGGAAAGAATCAATACGTTTGGTATGTGTATTGGGATTAAGACTGATTTTACTGTCTTTCATTTGTACCTTTTTTGATAGGAAGAAAAGCAAGGGGGTGGAGAAATAGGGAGATTGACAAGGAGGAAAGAAAAAAAATAACTACGGTGTGGTGTGAGAGTTGGAGAATGGACGGGAAGGGACGACAAACAGGTAGAAGTGAAAGTTAGCCGGATTTCTTTCCCTTTTTTTTCTGCTTTTTTTTTTTTTTAAAGGGGTTTCTGGCAAAGAAATGGAAAGACAAAACAAAATGAGATGAGAAAAGACAGTGATGAACGATGATGCGGTTTGCCGAGTATGTTTAATGTGTGCACTGAAATAATGCCATCAACGGCGTCATAGAGGAGGGGTAGGTGAAGTGGGAATGTGTAGTGTAGGGGCGGTGGTTTTTATGTGTGCGCTGATAGAGTGAGAGATAGCGAGATAGATAGATAGATAGATAGATAGATAGATAGATAGATAGATAGATAGATAGATAGATAGACAGGTATACACATATATATATATTTATATACATACACACACATATATATATATTCATATATACACATGAATATGTATAAATATGTGTGCATACTCATATGTATTTATATATATATATATATAAACACACACACACATATATATATATATATATACATATATAAACATATATATATATATGCGCAGCTCGGAAACAGGCGTTAAGGACCAGCTACGTGAAGTGCAGAATTGACAACACTACCAATAGTGACAAATGCAGAATGTGTAGTGAGAGGGGTGAAACGGTGTGGCACATCGTTAGCAAATGCCCAAAATTGGCACAACGCAAATACAAAAGACGTCATGACAATGTGGTAAGATTGATCCATTGGGAGCTCTGAGGAAATCACCGCCTACGAAGAGTAAAGACGTGGTGTGAGAAAACTCCAGAAGGAGTCACCGAAAATGAGAATTACAAAATCCTGTGAGATGCAATGATCTAGTGCGATCACCTGACCAGACATCGGAAACCGAACATTGTTGTGGTGAATAAAAAAGAAAGAGCATGTATGATAATACGTAGCATGCCTCGGTGACAACAGGATCAATGTGAAAGAAGAAAAGATAAACAACTATGACGATTTGAAATGGGAAATACGAAGGTTGTGGTCAATGAAGAGTGTAGACGTGACACCAATAGTAATTGGTGCACTTGGAAGTATCAGCACTCAACTACCAACATGGCTGAAAAAGATCGGTGCAAGTGTGAAGGTAGAACAGCTACAAAAATCAGCATTGCTTGGAACTGCAAGAATTCTTCGCAGGGTTCTTGAAGCATGACAAGTGTCACCTTAGTCTGCTGGCTGTGGACAGCTGATACTTTCCATCATACCCAGCAAAATAAGCTGTGAGTTTTCATATAATAATAATAATAATAATAATAATAATAATAATAATAATAATAATAATAATAATAATAATAATAATAATAATAACAACAATAATAACAAGAAATCAATCTACCTAACAAATACGAAGCAAGAAATCAATCTACCTAACAAATACGAAGCAAGAAATCAATCTACCTAACAAATACGAAGAAGAAGAAGAAGAAGAAGAAGAAGAAACAACAAAAGCTATAAAACAAATGAAATCCAAACTAAAACTAGAACAGCAACGGACCATGATAAAACGATGGCAAGAAAAGCCCCTACATGGTAAATACTGGGCTAAACTAAATGCGAAAGAAATAGACAGAGAAAAATCCCAGCAACGGCTGAGAAGCTCAGGACTCAAAGCAGAGACTGAAGGATTTTTAATTGCTGCACAAGACCAAAGCCTCCCCACCAGAAATTACCAAAAACACATAATGAAAAGAAATATAACAAGTAACTGTAGAATATGTGGAGATGGACAAGAAACAATAAATCATATTATCTCTGGCTGCCCAGTCCTGGCTAAGAAGGAATATATTCACAGACACGACAGAGCTGGGACCTATATACACTGGAAGCTATGCCAACATTATGGAATAGCAACAGAAAAAAGATGGTATAAACACACGCCAGAAAAGGTCACAGAAAACGAGAAAGCAACCATACTCTGGGATATGCCAATACACACAGATAGAGAAATTAAGGCAAATAGACCAGATATAGTTGTCAAAGATCATGAAGAAAAAAAATGCTTTCTAATTGATGTATCAATACCAGCAGATGACGACGTTTCTCTAAAAGAAATGGAAAAACTTTCAAAATACAAAGACCTGGAAATAGAGATAACTCGAATGTGGAATCTAAAAACAGAAACAATTCCTATCATAGTAGGTGCCTTAAGTATAATAAAAAATATTCAGACAAATACATAACAAAAACACCAGGACTTACAAATATATATAACATACAGAAAATTGCACTACTGGGTACTGCACACATTCTACGCAAAACACTTTCAATACAGTAAACATAAGAGCACCACAGCAAACCACAGCACATACCCAAGGCGCACAGAGCTGCGCTCGGTAGTGAAGTGAAAGCACGTTATAAAAATAAAACTACTGAATAATGACAATAATAATAATAATAAAGCGAAACGGGTTGATTACTACCTAGCTCAGATACCAGGAAACCCCAAAATGGCTGAAGTTCAAA
>NC_142931.1:126766834-126786834 GCF_046866305.1 Octopus bimaculoides
CTTCGGCAAATGTCTTCTTCTGTTGCCTCGAACTGACCAAAGCCTTGTGAGTGGATTTGGTAGACAGAAACTGAAAGAAGCCCGTGGTATACATATATATAAGTATGTGTGTGTGGAGGGGGTGTTTGTATTGTCCTCCACCATACACTCACAACAAGCATTCACAGACAGATACACAGTCATACAGAAAATGTGTCATCGTCGTGGTTAGAATGAAAAGTAAAAAGGTAAAAGTATAAAAGTGAAACACATAGTATGTTTAATAACGTACTTAACGCGGAAAGACACACACTGTGAGAGATATACACAAACATGCATTCACAGACAGATACACAGTTATATACAAAATGTGATGCCGTCGTCGTCGTGGTTAGACTTAAAAGTAAAAGTATAAAAGTGAAACAGTATATCACATTACAATAATTGGTGTTATTCTTTTACTTTTATTACAATATAGATGTTATTATTTCACTTTTATTCTTTGAGTTTTGACACATAATACAGAACCAGTGCTAATGCTGCATTGTTTTAATCCCAAAAGTTATATGTTGACACTCACGGTGTCTCATAATATCACTATGTAAAATTTGAGTTGATTTGGTTGAGCCGTTTGAGAATGCATTGTGAACAGACGGAGAGACAAAGGATTTTCTATGTGTGTGTGTAGATAGATAGATAGATAGATAGATAGATAGATAGATAGATTACCGGTTTCGATGTGTATCTCCTTACCAAATATTAAAAATTAAAAGTTGGAAATTAGAAGAATTTTTTTCTCATAGTCTGTACGTAGTTAAGAGCATGTTTCATATATTCTCATTACTTCTCTACTTTTATATGCTATATATTGATGCGCGCGAATATAAGATTGCTTGTTAATTTTAAAACAAATTTATTGTTCTTATTCAAACTTTTTAGGCTACAACTCCCTAAAATTTGATGTAGAGGAACGTTATTTCAGGAAAAAAAGTAACGAGTTTTGTGGCTATCTTAGATATTTATTATTTGTTTTAAAATGAAAATCTGAGTTTACATTGTTTTTGATGGCATAAGAATTTAGAAACGTTATATAATTCTGTTTTAAAACATTGAAGCTCGAAGTATATAAAGCTATATATATATATAATAGCGTTTAAATATAATTTTTTTTTTATCTAACAGGTTTTTTAAACCAATGTTTAAATGATGTTATATATAGCTTTATGTGCTTCTATATTCAATATTGCAAGAAATTTTTTTTTCTTTTTCTGTTGTGGATGATTGTATATTTCTTTATCTGAGGTGAAAACTGCAACAATTTGTTCTGATAAAAATTCCTGATAAAAAAACAAAACAAATTGAACAAGAAAAAAAGAAGCTTTTTAAATATTGTATCGCCTCGAGCACTTTAATAAACATTGCAAAAATTTACAGATTACAAAAATTAATACATTAGGAACATAATGTTTTTTAAAAATCAATACAGTGGTTAAGAAACAAGGAAGTAAAATACGAAATATTGTGCTTTAAATTTCATTTTAGGTTTTTGAATTCGTTTGTTTGTGTATTTTCTTTTTTTTTTTATGAAACTCAACAAGAACTATTTTCTTAATTGCATGGATGGAACAATTTCGAGAGAATCAACATTACTGGGGAAAAAAAAAATCAAGATTGTCAGTAGGAGAGAAAATAAAGACCGATATTGAAGTGGTAAGAAGAGGATTGGAACGCGGAGGAAATCTGTTCAACGAAAAAAAGGAAAGTGTTTTTATTGTTCAGGCTAGTGATCGCAACAATAAGCTTGTAAACAACAGCAATATTTACACACACACACACACACACACACACACACACACACACACACACACACACACACATACACACAAGCACACACACACACTCATACATACATGCGCGGACACACATGCGAGCACGTACACACATACACACACAAATGTACGTTTATGCAGACACACACATACACACCCAATACAAACGCATACACATACGCACGCACGCACATACACACACGCATATATACACACCCGCGCGCACACACATAAACACACATATTGACACACATGGGATCAGGCACGCTCACGTATATATCTGTACATGTCACACATGGACATGGTCGTCTGAAGCTGTAATACCTGCACGTACGCCATTATTGTGTGCACGCGCCATTATTTTATGCACGCGCCATTACTGTGTACACGCGCTCACAGTAAACACGCGCTCCGTCGGTCACGAGGGCGAGTGTTCCAGCTGATACAATCGACGGAACAACCTGCTCGTGAAATTAACGTGCAAGTGGCTGAGCACTCCACAGACAAGCGTAACTTTGAACGTAGTTCTCATGAAGATTCAACGTAACCTAGAATGTGACAAGGCTGGCCCCTTGCAGATAAAGATAATACTCCTATTTAGCAGTTGAACGTATTGGAGGATCGTGAAATAAAGTGATTTATTGAAGGATACAACGCACCGCCGCGAATCGAACCCAAGAACTTACGATCGGAGCCGAGTAATGTTATCTTAAAATAGAACCTAGTGTCTTTCTTCTGCTATAGACCCGGGTTGACCGATGCAATCAATCAATAAGTCAAGCTCAGTCAAGCTCAGCCGAGCTCAGTCAAACTAGTCCTCTGCACTTATAGTCACCTGTGTGAATGTACGATATCAGGCTTCCTAGTAGCAAAGGTTTTCCGTCTTAATATCATTACAACTAAGCGGCGATATCTAAGAACTTCATATTGCCCTCCTAAATATTCTGCATACACAAAGATAAAGACTCTCTCTACACCTCATCCACATTCAGCCAAACTCACATACACAAAGTTACAATAAAAATAAACACTCTACACATGTACATCCGCACATATTTTCGACTGCAATACAACACACACACAAACACTCACCCACACACACACACACACATGCACATACACACGTACATACGCATACACGCACCAACAAACTGACGCATACCCAATTGACACACATCTATAAACCTAAAGTGTTTATATATAAACTCTTCTAGTGTTCCTGGACTTAAGCAAGCTTTCGTGACCTTAATGTGTTAGTTTGGGATAAACAGTGATGTAGAAGTATTCTTTTCTGCTGCCTTGTTTATCTGCTGTGGAAACACACATTTGTGACCTTTGCAAATACATTTGCCAATAAACTGTTGTTTGTTAAAATGAAGAAATGTAAATTCTGCCGTTTGAATTTAGAAATTTCAAACAAATTAAAAGCTTTAACCGCAAATTAACAATAAATTAACAACAAAACAATTCTAAAATTACAATAACAATACAATGAACACAGCAACAACGCTATTATGGCTGCTGTAACCACAACTGCGACAACTATGTCTTTTCTCACTTTGAAGATGGTATATTGTGGTTTGGAGGATATGAAAACATGCGAAACAAGTAAAAGGGTGGCATGCGAGTCATCTCGCAGGACGCCAGGCCTATATAGTGTAAAATAACAATGCCGAATGTAGATAGAATTTGTAATTTTCCGAACGGAATTCCGAAAGGATCTGACCTTTTTTTTTCATTCTATTTAATCTATATCTACACGACCTGCATCTTCACAAAATACATAAAGTAGCCAACGAGACTCCGACAAATCACACAGTATCATCCGTAAGAAAAAAAAGTGGGAAAGGATCCATTGGATGATGTAATAAAACACGTCTAAAAAGGCGGGTTGGCCACGGATGAAATCCCTTTTATCATATATCTGCAATGGTCCAGTGGTTAGGGCAGCGGACTCGCGGTTTCAATTCCCAGACCAGGCGTTGTGTGTGTTTATTGAGCGAAAACACCTAAAGCTCCACGAGGCTCCGGCAGGAGATGGTGGCGAACTCTGCTGTACTCTTTCACCACAACTTTCTCTCACTCTTATTTCCTGTTTCTGTTGTGCCTGTAATTCAAAGGATCAGCCTTGTCACACTGTGTCACGCTGAATATCCCCGAGAACTACGTTAAGGGTACACGTGTCTGTGGAGTGCTCAGCCACTTGCACGTTAATTTCACGAGCAGGCTGTTCAGTTGATCAGATCAACTGGAACCCTCGACGTCGTAAGCGACGGAGTGCCAACAACAACAACATATATCTGCTCTATTATTGGCTAAACACGTCAACATACTGACAAGTATGCTACAAAGAAGCATATTAATATAACAAATAACATATTTCCACGTCCCAAAAGCGGCAAGCTTGCGGCATCGTAACACGTCGGGCAAAATGCTTAGTGGCACTGGGGTTGATGTAATCGATTTACTCTCTACCTCGAAACTCTTGGCTTTTCACCAAAACAAAAAAATAATAAAATGAAAAACACAACAGCTAAGTTTGTCGACGATGCTACAGACGTTGTTTCGCAGCGAATCCTAAGCCACCCACCGCCTAGAATAGTGGAGGCGCGTGAGAGAGTGGTTAAGGTGTTGGACTCGTGAATGTAAGATTGTGATTTCGATTCTTGGACCGGGCGCTGCGTTGTGTCCTTGAGCAAAACACTTCATTTCACATTGCTCCAGTTCACTTAGCTGGCAAAAATCAGTAATTCTGCGACGGAACGGTGTCCCGTCCAGGTGGGGAACACATACACCATGAAACCCTTATTAGTCAGCATGACTAGAGAACGTGACTTTACCTTTATCACCACCTAGAATGCGGAGCCAAATGAACTAAAACTAGCATCTAGCAATTCTCACTTTTCTCTCCAGCAACAAGAAATATTAGAAACAACCAACTTTCAAACTAGCCATTTAGGACGGAGCCGCTATCACACACACCAAAACATCCAAGACGGCATCAAGAGAGAGGCCACAAAACAGATTGGCATAAAGTCACTCACAGTTATACTCCATCCTCTCGTCTGCAGACGTGCTCTCTCTCTCTCTCTCTCTCTCTCTCTCTCTCTCTCTCTCTCTCTCTCTCTTATATATATATTTTCTCAGCTCTCCTGGAAAAAGAATTTCTAACTTCCGGTCAGCCATTGTTATGATCAGCCATTATTATGATTGACCGTTGACTGGACACTATTCAATTTTTTTTCTCCGTGTTTTTCTCCTTGTCTCCGTATTCTTTCTGTTGAAGAGTGTAGCTCGAAACGTCAAAGACTTTCCGCATTCCCGAGCGTCATACTAATACATCCTTTTGTTATTTACACCACCTGTCCTCGTCTGTCGTTGTTTTTTCGTATATTCTCCCATATATATATATATATATATATATATATATATATATATATATATATATATATATATATATATATACATACATTTATATATGTATGTATGTATGTTTTCGTGTCTGTTCCCCCACCATCACTTGTGCTTCAACATGGTCGCAATCAAATGACTGAAACAAGTAAAAGGAGATATATATATACATACATATATATGTGGGACTGAACCCGGAACCATGTGGTTGAGAAGTAAGCTTCTTACCACACAGCCACTTCTACGCCTATATATATATATTTCTATTAATTTATCCATCATTCTCCCTTTTTTTCTAAAGGTGGCGAGCTGGCAGAATCATTAGCGCACCGGACGAAGTACTTAGCGGTATCTCGCACATCCCTACGTTTTGTGTTCAAATTCCGCCGAGGTCGTTTTGCCTTTTATCCTTTCTGGGTAGATAAATCAAGTACCAGTGAAACACTGGTGTCGATGTAATCGACTTATCCCCTCCCCCAAAATGACTGCCCTTGTAGTAAAAAATTTTAAACCATTCTTTTTCTCTCTCTCTCTCTCTCTCTCTCTCTCTCTCTCTTTCTCTCTTCCCCTCTCTTTCTCCGTCTCTTTACTCTCCCACCTCTCTCGACCTCCTCCCTCTCTCTCTCTCTCTCTCTCTCTCTCTCTCTCTCAGCTTTTTCTACATGTTCCCCGATGGTCTCTAATTGGAGCTGGTTCGTCTCGTTCCATCTCCCCATACTGTCACTCAATATACCTCTTTCTCTCCTCTTATCTCCCATGTTGAGTGAAACCCACAGATCACACACTAAACGCCACGCTCAATCCTTCTCCTCTATAACGCCGGCCTATTAGAATCCCACCGCTGCCCATATCTTGCCTGCAATCGGCGACGTGCAGGCAACATTCAAGTGGAATGTTAACAGCTTGAATATCACCGGGGCAGGAAAAGGATCTGTTAAACCCGCTGGCACTGTCCCTTCCTTCAGGCCTAACAAATACAAATACACACACACACACACACACACACACACACACACACACACACACACACACACAATCAGACAGACAGACAGACAAACAGAGACAAGCAAACAGAGACAGGCAAACAGAGACAGAGAGAGACACAGACAGAGAGAGACAGAAAAAGAGATAAAAAGAGAGAGTGAGAGAGAGAGAAAGAGAGAGAACGGAATCTACTTAGACTTGCATACGACGACTCTACAGTTTTCAAAATACACGTTTCGAACACTCAAGAGTAACACATCAAGCCTGTTCTTTTTACTTCGTCTGTTCTCTCCACAAGTAAAAAAAGACACAAAATATTTAAGTAATGCATGTAACAAATACACACCTGCACCTTGACCATACCCAAAAAAACACACCAACAACACAATAAAATTAAAGTCATTAAAACTGAACACCACTTTGACATGCCTCTGGCATTTTTTACTGTTACAGCAAACTACAACCTTCATAATTAATTTTACATGGTACATATACTTAATAGCTGGGAATGCAACAGCATTGCCTTGTCAGTAATTAAATATACGTAGCAGTTATCAGGAAGGTGTTTAATATCCTTATTAATCTATCCCAATGCTTTTCAACCGTTTTGCTGGAGCGGAACCCCAAGGAAACATTCCACTGGCTCGAGGAACACCTGTGCAATAATTTAATTGTCGATGCAAAAAACAGCATTTAATTAATGAAATGAAAATACTCATGTTCAGATTTATTTACAATAAAAACACTAACTGTAAAAAAAATTGTCACGTACATATGCAATTTTATTCTTGCATCTACAGTTATTATTAAAACATGTATTCAAAAAACTTTAGTTTGAATAGATTACATTTATTCTCATCAAAAACGCAATGAGAAACTTGAGCCTGATGTTTCTTGCACAACTCTTTAAGATTTGGTCGTGTTTTTGATCGACACACACGAAGTTCATCTTCCACAGACGGCAATTGTGCTCGCTTCTTCTGCTTGATGGTTGTCAGGGCTGAAAATCCAAATTCACACACGTAGGAGGTTGAAAACTGCACAAGAGGTCGCAGCGCTTTCTGGGCAATTGCAGGATATTCCTTTTCAACCAGCAACCAAAATGCATTCAGGTTAAGCTCAGAATGCTTCAACTTTAATGTTCTGTCATTTAAAATACTGGCAAGTTCTTCTTCTGTTGATGTGAACTGTTCTTCAAATGGCTCAAATTCCACAAATGGGTTTCTAATCCAGTCATACTGGTCAACAAATATCGATGGAAAATATTTGTCAAGATTTGTTAGCAAAGTGTGCAAATGGTTCAAAATCAGTAGCGCAATTTCTTGACAATTCCTTTTAAAAACACTAGGAAACATTTCCAAATTTCCTGCAGCTATGCGTTTCTTCCATAATGCTAATTTCTTCTGGAAAGCATTTATTTTGTCAGTAGAAGACAGGATATTTTCCTTCCTGCCCTGCATGCCATTGTTCAAGAGGTTTAGCTCATGAAATATATCGGCAAGATATGCTAACTTGGAACACCAATGGTCATCACTCAAACATTCTACAAAGTCTTTCAGGTTTTTTTTGCAAACAAAAGGTCAATAACTCTTCTCTTAATTCGTAAAAATGAGACAATACTTTTCCCCTTAACAACCATCGTATTTCGTAGTGCTGGATTAAGGTGGAAATTGTCTGCTTAAGGTGGAAATTGTCTACTTAAGGTGGAAATTGTCTGCTTAAGGTGGAAATTGTCTGCTTAAGGTGGAAATTGTCTGTTTAAGGTGGAAATTGTCTGCTTAAGGTGGAAATTTTCTGCTTACGGTAGAACTGACTTCAGTCCGGTTTTATGTTGAAGAACTGGGGATGAGCCATTGCTCACCTGTTGATTATAACAGCTATATTATGGATGGGCGGAGGACTTGCTCCGTTATCCAGTGAAGGTTGGAGATGTTTGACTTTTAAAAATATTTAATTTGTAATGTGCTATTTTGTTTTTTGATAAATCTTTTAAGTTTGAGCTATAAGTTTCTTTTTTTGAGAAATATTGAATCTGTAATGTGCATATTGAATCTGTAATGTGAATATAATATTGAATCTGCAATGTGCATATTGAATCTGTAATGTGCATATTGAATGCTTAAAACTACAAAATACGTGTTGTTTACTCGTTTTTTATCATTGGGGTGGTTGTGAGGTGTGCTACAAATAACAACTGAATAGGCCTTAAATCACGCAACCCCCCCCCCCCACAATTTTTGAGGGAGTGCATAATCGTTGATGTCTCGCATGTAGAATGCAAATTCGTGAAAATTTTCTGAAAACTCCAAAAACTAAAAAAAAGTAATGAAGGGTTATATGTTGTGCGTAATTCGTTTGTTTACGGTTTCATATTAAAACACAAGTGCTATTTTCAGGATGTTGACAAAATGTGTAGTCACACACAAAATGACAGCTTCTAAATCCTGCTTCCTGACTGGGTGAAAATGATCAAACTTTAAGCTTCTATAACTGTTTTATCTTAGGTATTTCTGGAAAATGTGAAATAACACCAGCAATTCAGCTTGGAAATCTACATTAACGGACCAAATTTTTTAATTTTCAATAAACATTGCTTTATGAAATCTTGGCAGCCAAACAGAAAAGGTGACTGAAATGGTTCTTTCAGTTAACTGAATTACCCTGTAAATCATCACCATTATCAACAACAACAAAAGCAATAATAAAAATAACGAATTTCAAAGTTTTATTTATTTATTTATTTATTCTAATATTAGGAATGAAATTACCGGGAGTGAAATTGACTGGCAGCTAAATTACCAGAGGTCAAATTATCGGAGCCAAAATACCGGAAGTGAAATTACCAGGAGTCAATTTACCTAGAACCATACATACCAGCTTTGATAGCATTTGTTACATAGACGTACTTGTTTACGCAACGTCGTAACTTAAATTGCTGGCTCTGAATTGTATAGAAAATCTTTAGAGGTAACCTTCAAAAGTAATTCTTTATACTATAGGCTCAGTGCCTTAAATTTTGCATGAAGGGGCTGGTCGATTACATCGACCCCACTGCTCAACAGATATTTATTTTATCAACCCCGAAAGGAGGAAAGGCAAAGTCAGCATTGGTGGAAATTGAATCCAGAACATAAAACCAGAAAAAATGCTGCTGGGCATTTTGTTCGACGTGCTAACAATTATGCCGTCTTACTGCCTTTCAGTCTCTGCGTAATATTTGTATCAAGTAAGGCGGCGAGCTGGCAGAAACGTTAGCACGCCGGGCGAAATGCTTAGCGGTATTTCGTCTGCCACTGCGTTCTGAGTTCAAATTCCGCCGAGGTCGACTTTACCTTTCATCCTTTCGGGGTCGATAAATTAAGTACACCAGTTACGCACTGGGGTTGATGTAATCGACTTAATCCCTCTGTCTGTCTTTGTTTGTCCCCTCTATGTTTAGCCCCTCGTGAGCAATAAAGAAATAAGAAACGCTAGCACGTCGGGCGAAATGCTTAGCGGTATTTCGTCTGTCTTTACGTTCTGAGTTCAAATTCCGCCGAGGTCGACTTTGCCTATCATCTTTTTGGGATCGATAAATTAAGTACCAGTTGCGTACTGGGTCGATCTAATCGACTGCCCCCCACCACCTCTCATAAAATTTCGGGCCTTATGCCTAGAGTAGAAAAGAATATTTGTATCAAGTGTCACAAAGCATCAAGTGTCTCTGCGTAATATTTCAGTCTCTGTGCAATATTTGTATCAAGTATCACAAAGTTTCAAGTGTCACAAAGCTCACAGAACACGAAAGGCTGTTTTCACTGATAGAAGACAACTCACTGTCACACACACACACACACACACAAAATATACCTATTATAATGTATTAATAGAATTGTTTTTTATAACGCGATATTTTTTAAATAGTGACTTGTTACGCTTTCCTTGTAAATACTATAACTGACACCCTTTTCATCGGGGGGAGGGAGGGAGGGAGAGAGGGAGGGAGGGAGAGAGAGAGGGAGGGAGAGGGAGGGAGAGAGAGAGACGTGTGTGTGTGTGTGTGTGTGTATGTGTGTCTTTGTGTCTGAGTTTGACTCCCACTGGTACTCAATTTATCGACTCCAAAAGGATGAAAGGCAAAGTCGACCTCGGCGGAATTTGAACTCAGAACGTAAAGACAGACGAAATACGCAAAGCATTTCGCCCAACGTGCTAGCGTTTCTTATTTCTTTATTGCCCACAAGGGGCTAAACATAGAGGGGATAAACAAGGACAGACAAAGGGATTAAGTCGATCACATCGACCCCAGTGCGTAACTGGTACTTAATTTATCGACCCCGAAAGGATGAAAGGCAAAGTCGACCTCGGCGGAATTTGAACTCAGAACGTAACAGCAGACGAAATACCGCTAAGCATTTCGCCCGGCGTGCTAACGTTTCTGCCATCTCGCCGCTTTATGCTACATAAATATTGCCATTTCTCTTTCTCTTTTGCTATGATCAGATCTGGTGTGGAATAGGATTTATCAGGATTCAAATGCTCATATTTCGCTGTATGCCACAGTAGCACCTTTGCGTCTCCATCAGAAGTCGAGTGCTCAAGGCTATATTTATAGTTTGACAAACATAAAAAAAAAATTTCTGAAGAACGTCAGAAAATCGTGTTAACACACGATAGAAAAATCATTACAAATTTCTTTTCTGAAGAGCGACAAAAAATCGCGTAAACACACGATAGAAAAAAGCAGCATAAACTCGGTCAAACAACAGGCTTATGAAGTCAGAAATAAAGTGAAAGAATAATTCAGTTCATTTTGTCGAATTAAGTTAAGTTTATGTTACATAAATATTGCTTTCGTATTTTTATGAGTGTTCATGACAAAAAGAAAAAAACTGACGCATTTTCATTTCACAAAAGCAAATAACTTTCATGAGTATACTAGCCTGAGAATCGCATTTTTAAAGTTTAAAACATTAAATCAAATCATTCCTGCGGAAATTGCAAATCATTGTAGATTTTATAACAATTGTCTGTGGACAAAACTTCCATCATGAATATAAATATACAATGAATTTGTTTGTGTGAGTGTGTATGTGTGTGGGGGAAGGGTATATGTGCATGTATGTACATATAAAAATAAATGTCTCCTTCTCGATCCATGCTCAAAAGGGCCAGTTTCCCGGTTTCAGGGACGGGACGCGGATCAGTCGTAGGATAACTCGTTTTTGCCAGCTGAGCAGATTGGAGCAACGTGAAATGAAGTGTTTTACTCTTTTACTCTTTTACTTGTTTCAGTCATTTGACTGTGGCCATGCTGGAGCACCGCCTTTAGTCGAGCAAATCGATCCCAGGAGTTATTATTTGTAAGCCTAGTATTTATTCTATCGGTCTCTTTTTGCTGAACCGCTAAGTTACGGGGACGTAAACACACCAGCATCAGTTGTCAAGCGATCTTAGGGGGACAAACACAGACACACAAACACACACACATATATATATATATATATATATATATACATATATATGACTGGCTTCTTTCAGTTTCCGTCAACCAAATCCACTCAAGGCTTTGGTCGGCCCGAGGCTATAGTAGAAGTTACTTGCCCAACGTGCCACGCAGTGGGACTGAACCCGGAACCATGTGGTTGGTAAGCAAGCTTCTTACCACTCAGCCACTCCTGCGTCTATATGTTTTGCTCAAAACACAACGCATATGTGTGTATGTGTGTGTGTGTGTGTGTGTGTGTGTGTGTGTGTGTGTGTGTGTGTGTTATATACAAAGGATCACCCAAAAGAAACTGGAATTTTACAATATTATTTTATTCACTTAGTTTTACATGTTTACACTTTTATCGCCTTCAAAGTATTCTCCATCTCAAACATTGTATCGATCCAGACGCGTTTCCCACTGAGTGAAGCAGTGCTGGAACCCTTGCAAAGTGTTGCTTTTTAACGCCTCCCTTATTCTTTTTCTTCACCACTTCCACATCTGCAAATTTCGTAGCACCAGCTTCCGTTACTAGTGATGACCTTCCAAAAAAAGGTCCGGATTATCTTCCAACTGTTCAGTCGTTACTCCTTTTGATCTTCCGTGAGCAAGCAAGACACAAATTTTGCTGCAAGTCTTTTCATTTACAACTCCTCGCTCACTATTCGTTGGCAGGAGCTCCAGGACACACCAGTCATATCAACAAGTTCAGCAATTGTTCGACGACGGCCCTCCAAGATCAGTCCATGAATTTTCAGGATGTTTCCATTCGTTGAGGAAGTCGACGGTCACCCTAAACGAGGTTGGTCGTCAAGCGATAAGTGACAATTCTTAAAGCGTGAAAACCACTCGTAAACTTGTGTTTTGCGCATGGCAGCGTCTTTGTAAGCTGTTTGAAGCATGACAACTGTCAGAAAACAGAATTTCACGGAAGCACGCTGTTCCTTCGTTTCGGCCATCGCAAAAATCGGCGAACAGGGGAGTAGTCCTGCAAAACAAAGACGCACCACGTGGCAATATAACTTCATAGGATAACGCCGGTCGGCAGACTGATGCCTGAGCGTCGTATCAAGTGGTTTTTAGCGGCAGAAGCCTGAACTACAATGGGCTTGGCTCACAGAGATCGTTTCCGGTTACTTTTGGGTACACTCCTCATATATATATATATATATATATAAATATATATATAAATATATATATAAATATATATATATGTGTGTGTGTGTGTGTGTGTGTGTGTGTGTGTGTGTGTGTGTGTGTGTGTGTGTGTGTAATCCAAGAGAGTTAGGGGTTGTGAATCCAACCCACTAAGGGATAATATCTATCCAATATACTGCTGGGAGGGTACCCAATTATTATTACACTAGTGTTTTTACCAAGTGCAATAAATGGGTGCGGGGAAAAGGAGATTTTTACCCTAAATTTATACAGCAATAAGAAAATGGAGGGGAATATGTGGTACTCATCAACTTGCAGACACCGTACTATTTTAATTAACCTGTTTATTTTCCAACCAAAAGGAGAATAAAGACAATATACAAACACATATGACACACTATGTTATATCAACAATTAAAAATTCAAAATTCAAAAGGACATCTGGTGCCCGAAGAAGAGACAAAGTCTTACAGCTGTTTCGGCCTAGAGGTGGCATGCCTCATTCTATCTATATAACTCCAGTAAGCTGGTGTAACTGGTAGATGAAATGGATGCAATGGAGGTACATGCATGATTCTCTAGGCCTCTTCAGAGATTTACAAAGTTCAGTTCATGAAGTTTACAAAATTCAAATAAAAATATAAAAATATATAAGCATATAAAAAAAAAACCATATAAAGAGTCATAAAAGCTCACATGTATATGCATATGCATGCATACTTTAACATATACAGATATTCATAAATATATAAACATAAATACATGAATACCTATATGTGTGTGTTTAGATGTACATACATAAATGTCTATACAAGCACACCAAAGAGTCAACTGCTTTTGTTACTATATATGAGGAGGACAGACACATATATATACCCACCCACACATGCATACATACATACACGTATGTATATATAAACACTCCCATACATACATGTTCCCTGGTACATACGCTTTCAGTTGCGTCTGGAAAGGGGTACCGGTGTAACGGTTCTTATCACTATATTTTCAGCACAATGTTCAGACCTATATGTAAATATATATATTTGTTTCTATCCGAAACCTGTTGGGTACGAACGTGTCAGGCCTGTTTGTGATGGAGGAATTTATGTAAAAATTATTTCGTGATGAATTGTTATGCTAATAATGTCTAGATTTTTTTAGCCTGCGATGAGATACAAAAAAAGTCTACACATTATTATCCTAACAATTCCTCACGAAATAATTTTTACATAAATTCCGATTAAGGTATTCCTGTGACGGGTGATACTTTTCTTTCTTTCACGTGTTTCAGTCACTGGACTTCGACCATGCTGGGGCACCGCTTTCAAAGGTTTCATTGGAACAATTCGACCCTAATACTTAATTTGTTTTTAAAGTCTGGTACTTATTCTATCGGCCTCTTTTGCCAAACTGCTAAGTTACACGACATAAACAGACCGACATAGGTTGTTAAGCAGTGATAGGGAATGCAGAGACGCGTGCGCGCATACATATATATTCACATGTAATTGGTCGGCACACGGGGCTACAGTAGAAAACAGTTACCCAAGGTGCCGCGCAGTGGGACTGAACCCGAAGCAACTTGGTTGCAATATCAGCTTTTTAACCTCACAGCCATGTCTGCGCAAAACATTTAAATGAAATGAAAATGGACGAAATTACATACTGCCAGAGTTTTAGATAAGCAATGCTATCTCCCGGTTATTCAAAACTTGACAAGAAAAGATTGTTGATTTGTTCATACGTAATAGCAATGAGTGTAATTTTGATGTGTTTCTCCGGGAGATTAATGGTGTAATTGAAGATTTCAACTCGAACGCGAAAGTTGCTTGCTGCCTTGACACGACGGAACATAATATTTGGTGCACTATCGCATTTTATTTCGATGAAAAAAAAATGAAAAAAAAAACTGGCGTTTTTTCTCCGTTGCAAGGGAAATAACCACTTCACAAGGGAAACTACTCTATCAGGAGTTTTTTTTTTACGTTAATAATATTGTTTTTTGGTTTACATACATACATACATACAATCGAAAGTATTTTATACATACATGCATAAAATAAAAAATATAAAGCATTTTAAGTGTATATGAGCATGTCCAGATATGCAAGTATATGCATGGGAAGACATAAAATATACAAATCTGCATGTATACATACATACATACATACATACATACATACATACATACATACATACATACATACATTACAGAAATCGGGTTAGGAAAATATGGACCTCGGAACTCTCTGCGTTCAATAAAGCAATAGCCCACAATGTGTTTGCAGTACCAGTACTCATACCGACATTTGGGATACTTGACTGGACGATTGATGAAATCCGATCCCTTGATGTGAAGACCCGAAAAATACTAACGAGCACGAACAACTTTCACATCAATAGCGATGTAGACCGCCTATACCTAAAACGAAATAAAGGAGGGAGGGGCCTAACATCAATTCAGACTGCCTTTGAATGCCGTGTCATATCTCTCCGACACATCATCTCATAACCACCAAGTGTCGAAGTGCACCCCTTGATGAAGTCTGCAGACATGAGGTAAATACCATCATGAGATTGGGAAGGCAACTACTTGACAAGCATTCCTTATTCGACAACCCTGAACTCTTACCCAAAGAAATTGCAAGACTCTACCGTAACATAACATCAGAGGAGAGGATGAATGCATTCCAGCAGAAGACCATGCATGGATACGTTAACAGAAAGCTCCAGGGTGATAACAACATTGACAACCAGAGCAGTCTATCGTGGACAAACAATCGGGTCACCAACTCTCACTTTGAAGGGTATGCCTTTGCTATTCAAGAACAAGAAATAGCAACCAAATTCCTAATAAACAAACGGGACAGAGAGGCGGGCAAAGCGCCACAATGTAATAATCGATGCAGACTCTGTGGAATCAGTATCGAAGATATCACCCACATCATTAGCAGCTGTCCAAAAATGTCACCACGGTATTACCTACCTATGAGACATGATGTTGTGGCCAAGACACTGTATAATGAAATCCGCCGACAGGATAACCCCGGGGCTAAGGAGATGAAAACCCATAATGAGGTAGAGGCCATTACCACTCACAATATGAAAGAGTATTGGTGGAATATCCCAATAAAAACCTCAATAAAGTGCAGACATAATAGACCGGATATAGTAATTTGGGACAGAGAAGAGAAACTCTGTACAGTAGTAGAAATCAGCTGTCCTGCGGATGTCAACATCCCACTAAAGATTAGAGAAAAAGAGAACAACTACGCCGAGCTACTGAGAAATTTGCAGATACTCCACCCAGACTACAAGTTCAGATTCATACCCGTGATTGTTGGGGCATTGGGATATGTAACAAACTGCCTCAACAAAAACCTGGAAAAATTAGGGTTCTCAAAACCTGAAAGAAAAAGGCTGATTAGAAGACTACAGATTCAAGCCATCAATGGAACTGTAAAGATATGTAAAACTTTCCAAAAATTTAGCACATAAATACATATGCATGCATCTAGACATAAAAACGCATCCATAAAACAAACATACAAATCTGCGCATACACTAACACCAAATACTGCACACACACACATATGCACAAATACCTAGATGATGTTGATAAAAGTTCCAATGGAGGAGCCTTGAATCTATGTTAGAGTCCGGCTCTTTCTCTATGGACAAGAAATACAGAAATGAAACTGATTGATAACATACAAACAAACAAAAAACTCAGTAGTTGATGTTGAAATTCCAATGAAGGAGCCTTGAATCTAGGCTAGAAACAGGCTCGATCCCTATTGGCAAGAAATTTTGAAATAAAACTTAATGATCGCATACATACATACATACATACTTACATATTTAACAAGGCTGATAGTTGTGGCTTCAAAGTTGGTGATAATATTCATCGTATTTTCGATAAATAGTCTCCTATACCAAATACGCGACTTGTCGCTTCGAGTTGCGGTTTATGTATGCATAAATATCAATTATGAGAAATTGGGTTTCTCAAAACCAGAGAACGGAAAGCCGATTCGAAGACGGCTGATCCAAGCCATCACTGGAACTGTATAGATCTGTAAAACTATCCAGAATTTTAAACACGGAATTATATGCATGAGAAAACATACATAAAACAAAACATACAACTCTGCACATATAGGCGGAGGAGTGGCTGTGTGGTAAGTAGCATGGTTCCGAGTTCAGTCCCACTGCGTGGCACCTTGGGCAAGTGTCTTCTACTATAGCCTCGGGCCGACCAAAGCCTTGTGAGCGGATTTGGTAGACGGAAACTGAAAGAAGCCCGTCGTATATATGTGTGTATATATATGTGTATATATGTGTGTGTGTGTGTGTGTGTGTGTGTGTGTGTGTGTGTGTGTCTGTGTTTGTCCTCCCAACGTCGCTTGACAACCGATGCTGGTGTGTTTACGACCCCGAAACTTAGCGGTTCGGCAAAAGAGACCGATAGAATAAGTACTAGGCTTACAAAGAATAAGTCCTGGGGTCGATCTGGTCGACTAAAGGCGGTGCTCCAGCATGGCCACAGTCAAATGACTGAAACAAGTAAAAGAGTAAATGAGTAAAAGAATATACATACATACATGCATACATACATACATACATAGATACATAGATACATACATACATACATACATACATACAGTCGGAACTCTCCTCTTACAACAAAACAATATCCCACAATGCATTTGCAGTACCAGTGCTGATCCCAACATTTGGGACTCTTGATTGGTCTGAAGAGGAAATCCACTCCGTAGATATCAAAACGCGCAAAACCCTGACAACAACTGGGAACCTCCACAGAATCAGTGATGTTGATGGGCTTTACCAACACATGAATCTGGAAACCGATCTGGTTACCTTGAAGATGTGATAGTGAGAGTAAAACCAAAATAAAACCAAAAAAGGGTTTTTTTGTTGTTTTTCTTTTTAATAAGAGATTTTGCAATTGAATGAGGGGCTCTTTCTTGTTTTCTCCGATTCACTCCCACATCTTTTTGGTAGCCACGTCGGTTTTCGGCATATAGATTTGTTGATGCAGCCAAACATTTTGCATTTCCTGGGGAAAAAATCGACGTGCCCCTGCATGAAACTTAAGCAACAGGCGTGGCTGTGTAGTAAAAAGCTTGCTTCCCATATCACATGGGTCCCACTGCGTGGCACCTTGGGCAAGTGTCTTCTACTATAGCCTCGGGTCAATCAATGCTTTGTGCATTCATTTAGTAGACGGAAACTGAAAGAAGACCGTAGTATTTATGTCCCAATAAGTTAGCGGTTTGGCAAAAAGAAACCGATAGAGTAAGTACTCGGATTAAAAAATAGGTCTTGAGGTCGATATGTCCGACTAAAACCCACCAAGACGGTGCCCCAGCATAGCCGCAGTCAATTGATAAAAGATAAAAGATAAACCGTTCTGTCTTTGTTTTATCCAAAGCCATCTGTGGTTGAGCTTATACTTTTTTACTCTTTTACTTGTTTCAGTCATTTGACTGCGGCCATGCTGGAGCACCGCCTTTAGTCGAGCAAATCGACCCCAGGATTTATTCTTTAGAAGCCTAGTACTTATTCTATCGGTCACTTTTTGCCGAACCACTAAGCTACAGGGACGTAAACACACCAGCATCGGTTGTCAAGCGATGGTGGAGGGAGGGGACAAACACAGACACACAAGCACACATACATACATATATATATATATATATATATATATATATATATATATATATATATATATATATATACATATATACGACGGGTTTCATTCAGTTTCCGTCTACTAAACCCACTCACAAGGCTTTGGTCGGCCCGAGGCTATAGTAGCAGACAGTTGCCCAAGGTGCCACGCAGTGGGACTGAACCCGGAACCATGTGGTTGGTAAGCAAACTACTTACCACACAGCCACTCCTGCGCCTACTTATGTGTGTCTTTGTGCTTGGCCCCAATCCCCAACCGCTTGACAACAACTTTTGGGTTGTTTACGTCCTCGTCACTTAGCAGTTCGACAAAAGAATCTGACACAATAAGTACAAATCTTTAAAAAATAGGGACTGAGTCGATTTGTTCAACTAAACCCTTCAAGGTGGTGCCCCGAAAATAAAAGGTATAGAACAAGGCCAATTTTGAGGAGTGGGGTTATTCGATTCCATCGACCCTTGTATTTGACTAGTACATTATTTTATGGACCCCGTAAATATGAAAGTGTGAAAGACAAAATTGATCTCGGCGGAAATCGAACTCAGAAAGTAAACAGCCGGAAGAGATGCCACAATCATTTATTACGACTCTCTAACGAGTCTGAAAGCTCACCACTGTTAATAGTTTATGTTAAACGCAAGGCCAGCAGTTCTGAGGGGAGACGTTAATGCCATTGACACCAGCAACTTGACTGATACTTTATTTCGTCGACCCTAAAAAGATGAAAAACAAATTGACCTCGGCGCGAATTGAACTCAGAACGCAAAGAGCTAAAAGAAATGCGCAAGACACTTATTCGGATGCTCTAACGAGTCTACGAGCTTCTCACTGTTAATGGTTTCTGTAAGGCATCAGGCTAGCAATTATGAGAGGGGTCAGTTAGTCAATGCCATCAATTCTAATACTTGACCGGTACTTTATTTTATCCACCCCGAATCTATGGAAGACAAGGCTAACCTCACAGGATATGAACTCAAAATGATTCGACTGTTTCCCCTGTATCTGACGAGGAATGTTACAGGTACCTAGGGGGGGGTGGATGGAAATATATCTTACAATGGTACCTGTAATAAAACACGTGTCACTAAAGACTATTACAGCCGAATAAAGAACATTTGGACCTTAGAACTCTCTGCATTCAATAAAACAGTGGCCCCCAATATCTTTGTCGTGCCAGTACTCATACCGACATTTGGGTAGCTTGATTGGACGCTTGATGAGATCCGAGCGCCATTGATGTGAAAACCCGAAAAATACTAACAAGCACACATAATTTCCACATAAACAGTGACGTAGACCGCCTCAACCTAAAACGAAAATAAGGCAGCAGAGGCTTAACATCGATCCAAAATGTCTTTGAATGTCGTTTCATATCCCTTTGGCAACATCTTTTAACCACCAAGTGTCGAAGTGCATCCTTTGACCAAGTTTGTATATATGAGACTGATAACAT
>NC_142931.1:126791834-126806834 GCF_046866305.1 Octopus bimaculoides
CCCGTTGTGTATATACATGAGTGTGTGTGTGTGTGCGTGCGTGTGCGTGTATGTGTATTTGTGTGTCTCTGCCCCCCCCCACCATCGCTTGACAACCGATGTTGGTGTGTTTACGTCCCCGTAATGTAGCGGTTCGGCAAAGTACTAGGCTTACAAAGATTAAGTCCTGGGGTCGATTTGCTCGACTAAAAGGCGGTGCTCCATCATGGCCGTAGTCAAATGACTGAAACAAATAAAAGAATACATATATGTATATATATATATATATATATATATATATATATATATATTATTTACATTCGACGGATATTTGTCCTCACTTTGTTTGTTGTTACAACGTTTCGGCTGATATACCCTCCAGCCTTCATCAGGTGTCTTGGGGAAACTTCGAAACTGGATTCTCATTCCTAAGGAATTTTTCGATATTATTATTATTATTATTATTATTATTATTATTATTATTATTATTATTATTATTATTATTATTCAGGTCACTATTTGGAATCGAACTCGGAATCTTGGGGTTAGTTGCCCGCGCTCTTAACCACTAAAAAAAAAAACAAGTCCACGGCATATGGCGTAGTGGTTAAGAGCGCGGGTTACTAACCCCAGGATTCCGTTCGATTCCAGGCAGTGACCTGAATAATAATACTAATAATGATAATAATAATAATAATAATAATAATAATAATAATAATAATAATAATAATAATAATATCGGAAAATACCTTAGGAATGAGAACCCAGGTTCGAAATTTCCCCCAAGAAACTTGAAAACTAGAGGGTAAATTAGCCGATAACAACAAACAAGATGAGGACAAATATCTGTCGAATGAAAGTAATGTAAATAATGTACATAATTCCTCATCTCTTAACTATAGAACATATATATGTATTATGCATGAGCATACACACACACACACACACACACACACACACACACACACATATATATATATATATAATATACGGACATTAATATACACGCACTCACACACATATACATACATAGTTCTGTGTTTGTGTGTGTGTGTGTGTGTGTGCGTGTGTATGTGTGTGTGTGTGTGTGTGTGTGTGTGCGTGCGTACATCTATTTGTACACACAAGACTTACCATAGATATATAGACAGACAGACAGACAGACAGACGGATGGCGGGATTGTAAAATTATTACAAACGAAACTGCGTAACCGTTAACCTTTACTCAAAACTCTATGTAAATTCATGTATTCCCAATAATCAATCAGGTATTAAACGTCGTTTGTTCTTTAATTTTCGTTTGGTATTATATATATTTGAATAGAATAGATTACAAGCTGTGTACCTAAGATCAGAATAAAACTGGAGATTCCGTTGTAACCATAAACAAAATATTTAATTATTCATTATATAATACATAATTTTTTTAATACATAATCATTACACGTGTTTCACTAGCGTATATTAGTATGCTGAACGATACTCGTTACAGAGGCAGCTGCATGGTCACTTTGTACAATGTGCCAAACTGTCAACTACCTGCAGTTTGTATCTGCCTTCTAACTTAAGTCGGTAATAAACAATGGCTCTGGCGTATAGAGTGACTACGCAACCCATCAGTTTAACGACTACCGCATAGCATACTAGTATACGCTAGTGAAACACGTGTAAATATTATATAATTTATGATATACTCTTTACTCTCTTTTACTCTTTTACTTGTTTCAGTCATTTGACTGTGGCCATGCTGGAGCACCGCCTTTAGTCGAGAAAATCGACCCCAGGACTTATTCTTTGTAAGCCTAGTACTTATTCTGCCGGTCTTTTTTGTCGAACCGCTAAGTTACGGGGACGTAAACACACCACCATCGGTTGTCAAGCGATGTTGGGGGCACCGTTGACTGAACACTATTCAATTTTTTTTCTCCGTGTTTTTCTCCTTGTCTCCGTATTCTTTCTGCTGAAGAGCGTAGCTCGAAACGTCAAAGACTTTCCGTATGCCTGAGCGTCATACCAATACATCCTTTTGTTATTTACACCACCTGTCCTCGTCTGTTGTTGTTTTTTCGTACATTCTCCCATATATATATATATACATATATACGACGGGCTTCTTTCAGTTTCCGTCTACCAAATCCAGTCACAAGGCTTTGGTCAGCTCGAGGCTATAGTAGAAGACACTTGCCCAAGGTGCCACGCAGTGGGACTGAACCCGGAACCATGTGGTTCGTAAGCAAGCTACTTACCACACAGCTACTCCTACGCCTATAATAATAATTTTTAAGCGAATCTCGCCTTTAGTCGAGCAAATCGACCCCAAGACTCTTTGAATGCATACATGTATATATGTCTGTATGCACGTACATATATATATGGTTAACGGCACGAAATTGTAATAATCTTTTTGACGTTGACTGATGAGGAATAAGCTACGAATTTTCTGTTATGTTTTTATATTTCCGTTTGTTGTGTTTTTGTCGAATTGTTTTTAAATGCGTGTGTGTGTGTGTGTGTGTGTGTGTGTGTGTACTCGCGTGGCAGTTATTCAGTTTAGAACAGCACAGGAGATCAGGAAAAATATTGGTTTCAGATTTGGGGTACAAGCCTAGCAATTTTAAGGGAGGTGGATGTCGTATACATCGACTCTAGTGTTCAGTTAGCACTCATTTCATCGAACGCGAAATGATGGAAGGCAAAGTCGATTTCAGCGGAATTTGAATTCAGAACGTAAAGACGGACGAATTGCGAACACCTCAGCCAGCTCACCGCCTCCAAAGGGAAAATAATGACCTTGAATCATGATCGCTTTGAGTTATTTCGCTTTGCTCATTTTTTTAATTTTTAATAATGCAAAATACTCTAGGCCATAGATATTCCTTCACCTTTTTTATATATGTTTATATGTCTTATGTCCACTTTAGAGTTAGGTTAGAACAACTGCTGCGCTGATGACGCCTGTTAAAGCAACTTGAAAGGATGAAAGGCAAAGACGCCTCAACGGAATTTGAACTTAAAACATAAAGATGGACAAATTGCCATGAAACATTTTGCCCAGCGTACTAATAATAATAACAATGACAATAATAATAATAATAAATGCCCGGATGCAGTACCAGGCAGTGGCTCTCATGGCTTCTGATCTTAATTAATTGGAAGTTTTATCATGTACATTGTTTTGTCTTGGTATAAAAGATGGGCTACAGTAAATATTCTGCTCAGTACCACAGATTTGCTTGTCAGTTGTTTGACCTTAACCAGTTGAGCATGTCCCTTGGTGGCTGACGATATGTGCATCTCTGATCATGAGCAGAAGTAGTGAGGGAGCATCATAGCCATGTGTTGAGAGGAGTTCTTTGGGGGTTTGAATAATTCAACTTTGGAAGCATGGGTCTTTTGCTCAACATCCTTAAACAAACCTTATTCAGGGACCTTTTAAGTGGGATGGGCTACTCGACCTGAAGAAAATTATAACTGGGCCCCACCTGCGAGATCATGCGCTTTTTATCTTGATATGAGATCACCATGTCGCGCACATATGGTTGTGATGCATGTGTATGTTGTACCCTTATCAGACGGGTAGTCACGTTGGGTATAACGGGCTTCGTATATTTTACCCCAGTGTCACTTTGATGGCATGCGCTGCTCTCTCACTCAATAATAATAATAATAATGTGCATCAGTACACACAACAATCCTAATTAGTCTAGGAACGTGGACAGTTGATGAAAATAAAATTTATCAAAATATTTAACACACACAAAATTCAAACAAAGTAACAGTTTAATTAATCCAACAATCAATCAAATTACAGCAAATACGAAACTAATTTCCTTTTCTAAAATAAATGTACTGTAACAGTTTATTAAAATAATGGTGGTGGTGGTTGGCACTCCGTCGGTTACGACGTCGAGGATTCCAGTTGATCCGATCAACGGAACAGCCTGCTCGTAAAATTAATGTGCAAGTGGCTGAGCACTCCACAGCCACGTGTACCCTTAACGTAGTTCTCGGGGAGATTCAGCGTGACACAGTGTGACAAGGCTGACCCTTTGAATTACAGGCACAACAGAAACAGGAAGTAAGAGTGAGAGAACGTTGTGGTGAAAGAGTACAGCATGGTTCACTACCATCCCTTGCCGGAGCCTCGTGGAGCTTTAGGTGTTTTCGCTCAATAAACACTCACAACCGGTCCGAGAATCGAAACCGCGATCCTCTACCCTAACCCCTGGGCCGTTGCGCCTCCACATTAAAATAATAGTTTTATATTAAAATATTAAAACTAGTCTAACTTAAGTGTATCCTATTAAAGCCGTTCTCTTGTTTCCAGAAGAAGAAAAAAACGCAGACTGTCTTTTCTTCTATAGCATATCAATTCCAGAGAATTCTGAAGTTTCGGCATTGTATATTCTCTTCTGAAAGAGAAGGTATAATGTCGAGAATCCATCTCTCTCTCTCTCTCTCTTTTACTTGTTTCAGTCATTTGACTGCGGCCATGCTGGAGCACCGCCTTTAGTCGAGCAAATCGACCCCAAGACTTATTCTTTGGAAGCCTATTACTTATTCTATCGGTCTCTTTTTGCCGAACTGCTAAAGTTACGGGGACGTAAACACACCACCATCGGTTGTCAAGCGATGCTGGGGGACAAACACAGACACACAAACATATACACACACATACATACATATATATATATATATATATATATATATATATATATATATATATATATATATATATATATATATATATATATATATATGTGTGTGTGTGTGTGTGTGTGTGTGTGTGTGTGTGTGTGTAAGGGACGACCGTGCGAACTCAAAAAGGAGAAATGGTGACGAATGGAAAAACAGAGGACTCCTTTTATTTAAACGTGTCACACGGTCGAACACAAAATATATATATCAAAGATGATATACAAAATATGTTATGCGACGATAACATAGATGACCAGTAATGAAAGACCACAACCGTATTAGATGAATAACAGAGATATTTATTGTAGCGTTAAAGATGTATGTCTATGTGTGAGTGTGAATGCGGCATATAATAACATAATCAAAGACAGGCCGTCGTACAAAGAAAAGTATGTATGTGAGTGATACATGTGTGTGTATGTGAAATATTACAGCAGATAGAAAGAGAGTCAATAACACGTGAGCAATTATACCAGTTCTTTAGTACACTCTAGGAAAGGTTCTGTATGTGAAAGTGAGGGGGCTGAGTGTGGCAGAGCTGATCACTTGTGATGTCGTGGCATCGATGCCGGGCCGTGATTCTTGTTATACAGATGTTCGTCGCTGACTGAAATTCTTGTCTGTTTATTTATTGTGGTGAAGCTGAGTCACCTAACAGAATCGAAGAGAGAGATGTGCCGCGGAGGTTTGGTTTGGTGTACATAGTAAGTCGTGTTGACGCTGGTGGTTAGAGGCTGCTTGGTAGTAATCGTGTTGGTCATGACGATGGTGCTGATTAGTAGTCGTAGACTCGTATTGCTGATGTGGCGACGGCGGTGGTCATCGTTGGCTGGATGAAGCTGTTGAAGTGGTCGCTGGAACTGCTGCTGCTGTCGTGTGGTACACGGAACAGTTCTCAAAGAGAAACTGGACCGAGACAAATTTGTGGGGTATGAGTTGATCTATTTATAGCGTTAAGAGGGCTCCGAATGCCTTCAGAATTTTACTCTATCACGTGACCTTATTAGGGGCCGTGATTGGTCAGTTTGCGTTCTGGCGGGAAAGGTTCGAAGAAGTTGCCGATTCGAATAATAATCAGTCACGTGATGACAAGGAATGGGTTCTCTACTACGCTCGCATTTATTTATATTTAAATGAGAAGATTGTATGTAATGGCGATAGTAGTTTGTATCTAATGGCGGGAGGTAGTTTCACTACATATATATATATATATATATATATATATATATATATATATATATATATATATATATATATATATATATATATATACATATATATATATATATACATATATATACGACAGGCTTCTTTCAGTATCCGTCTACCAAATCCACTCACAAGGCTTTGGTCGGCCCGAGGCTATAGTAGAAGACACTTGCCCAAGGTGCCACGCAGTGGGAATGAACCCAGAACCATGTGGTTGGTAAGCAAGCTTCTTACCACACAGCCACGCCTGCGCCATTGGTTTCAAATTCTAGCACAAAGCCAACGACTTCGGGGGACCCCAGTACTCAACTGGTACTTATTCTCTCGACCACGAAAGGATGAAAGGCAAAGTCGACCTCGGCGGAATTTGAATTCAGATTGTAAAGTCGGACGAAATATCGCTAAGCATTTCGGTACGCGTGTTAACGATTCTGTCTATATTACGAGACATATGTTCATTTACCTTCACCCCAAAAAAATCATTAGATCAAGAAGTTATCTTGTATGGTATTTAGTATACCTTTAATTATCTTTGTTGTTGAAATTCATGTCAGTGACTACAGAGTTACTTCTCTTCATTTTTGTTTTGTGTGTTTGTGAGAGTGTGTATGTGTCAGAGAGAGAGAGAAAGAGAGAGAGAGAGAGATTTATATTAGGCCGAATATTTTCGTAAGAACAATATCCATTGCCTGTATAAAACGATGAAACAAACGTTGTTACCTGGTTTTAAAAACTGAAACAAAATGAGAAAAATTGAATGAAAAAAAAACATAATTTAATCAACCACGCGGTTTCGGAGTCAATCCATCTGCACAGCATCGTGGAGCTGACCAATATTTTGTTAGAGAATTTGATAAACAGAAACTGTATGGAAGCCCGTCGTATATATATATATATATATATATATATATATATATATATATTCTTTATTCTTTTACTTGTTTCAATCATTTGACTGCGGCCATGCTTTTAGTCAAACAAATCGACCCCAGGACTTATTCTTTGTAAGCTTAGTACTTATTCTATCGGTCATTTTGTGCCGAACCGCTAAGTTACGGGGACACCAACACCGGTTGGGTCGTGTTATCTGCAAACACTGCAAGAATATCAAGTGCAAACACTTCTGCACAGAGTTTGATATTCACCTGATATTGTTTGGATGTGCAAATTAGATCGACCTAACATGGTGCTCAGTTTAAGTTACTAATTCAACCGAATCTTAACTGTGTGTGTGAGAAAGAGAGGTAGACAGACAGACAGACAGACAGACAAACAGACAGACAGACAGACAGACAGACAGACAGACAGACAGACAGACAGACGAACAGACAGGTACATGTGTGCTTGTCCCTCCACAGCTTAACAAATGATGTTGGTTTGCCTACGTCCCCGTAACTTCGGCTAAGAGGCCTACAGAATGTGTACCAGACTTTAAATCAGTAATTGGAGTCGATTTGTTCGACTAACCCTTCAAAATGGTGCCCCAGCACAGCCTCAGTCAGACGACTGAAACCATTGGTTCTCGACCATTTTTTTACCTATGGACTCCTTTGATTATTATTTTACTCTGGGGCATCCCCATAACCATTCGATGTTTAAAAACTAGTTTTATAGATACCTCCTTCATAATTCGTATTTTGTATTTCACCCTTGTGTTGGCTGAATGCTAGAGAAAGAAACTTGTTTCTTAAAAACATATATGTCTAAAGCAAAATTTTTTAATGGACACTTTAAATACTTCTGTGGGTCCCCAGTTTACTATTTTACTTGCGTGGACACCCCCAAAATCTGACATGGACCGTCAGGGATCATGTGAACCCCAGTTTAGAACCATTGAATCAGACGAATGAAAGAGTTAAGCAGTAACGTGAACCAACATCACCAGGACAAACTGGATAAGCAATGAAATAAACAACCTTTATATCACAGATAAATTATCTCTAAGTAACCATAGCTTGTTATACTTATCTACATTTCCGTTTCAAGATTTTAGATTGCGCAAATTCCTACGCATACACTCAATTAATTATTCGTTCCAATTTCAATTCCAATTATTCGTTCCAATTCCTCTCAACCAATGAATTCTTTCTGATTTAATATTTCTTTACAGCAATTTTTTCGATGGCATCGCTATCTTTTACTTGTTTCAGTCATTAGACTGCGGCCATGCTGAAGCACCACCTTGTAAAATTTCTAGAACGCCGCCTTGGAGAATTTTTAGTCGAATGAATTGACCTCAGTACATTTTGTTAAAGCCTAATACTTTTTCTATCGGCTATTTTAGCCGAGTTGCTGAGTTACGGGAACGTAAACACACCAACACCAATTGTCAAGCAGTGGTGGAAAAGAAACACAAACATAAAGACACATACATACACACATGTATAAATAGATAGATAGATAGATAGATAGATAGATAGATAGATAGATAGATAGATAGATGGATGGATGGATGGATGGATGGATTTCTATCAGTTTCCATCTACAAAATCCACTCACAAGTCTTTGGTCGGCCCAAGATGCCACACAGTGGTACTGAACTCGGAACCATGTGGTTGGCATGCAAGGTTTTTACCACCCAGGCAAGCCTGCGCTAACATTTATTCATTTACGTATTTCATCACCACGTATAACTCATATTCGATGGCAAATTAACAACAGTCCAAACATTTTCGGATATTCTGCTATTAATGTCCAGTTTCCAAAAGAATTTTTCCATAAAATTAATTTTACGTTGGTAAATATCCGGAATTAACCATTTGGTAGATACTCTGGAGGCAATACTTAATAATCGATTTTCTATATTCTTCTTCTAGGTTTTATAAAGAAATTAATGTAACTAAGGAAAGGCTCATGTTTCATTTCGTTTCAATTTATTTTCGTTTTGTATAATTCAAGGACTTTCTACTGATAATCGTATTCAGCATTATTATCGTGTGTGTGTGTCTCTTTTAAATTTGCTTACGGGTAACGTTTTGGATATGCAAATAAAGCCCCTGTTCCATTATGCCGGCTACACTTTAATGATGTTGACTGGTGAACCAGTTTTTTTTAGCGTTGCATCGAGTTACGCCAATGTAATGTAGGTAATCGACAAACAGTTTGTGTCCGTATAGCATTTGCAAGGGAGCTCATCGCTCCCATCTCAAGCCTTACGTGATACTAGACACGGATAACATCCAGAAATCTAGATCTATGAGTATATATGTATAATGTACTGTTCCGTGATAGTAAGATCAACAAAAAAGTACTCCCTCTGATGAGAGATAAATATTATCTAATAGACACAATACACGTGTATAAGTGCTACAAATAGTTTCTTGTGATGAGAACACCCCAAATAATGAATTATAACATGTGTAACCTCTCCGCACAGTCATCAGGCACAAACCACATAGTATAACGAACTAAAAATTGAATGTGTGATGTATGCATATATATGTAATGCTTGTACGTATTTATGTATGCAATGTATGTATGTATGTACGTATATATGTATGGATGTATGTATGTGTGTATGTATGTGCATATACACGCGCATAGATGCACGAACACGTAAAGTCAGAAGAAATGCTTAGCGACACTTCTTCCGACTTTACGTTCTGAGTTCAAATGCCATTGGGGTCGACTTTCATCCTTTCGGGAGCGATAAAATAAGTGCTAACTGAACACTGGAGTCGATGTAAACGACTTCCACCTCCCCTAAAATTGCTGGGCTTATACCTAAAATCTGAAACCAATATTTTCCCTGATTTTTTTACTGCTGATTGACAAAAAATGAAAGTGGTGTTCTAAACTAAATGACTGTCACTATATACATATATAATATTTGTGGAAATGTGTGTATCAATCCATTAAAATATAAAATTAATCACTTAGATTGTATTGAACATATATAAAAGAAATGACTGTCAACTTTCATGTAGATTGTAGAGTAGTTTCCTTCTGCAATAGCATCATTAAAATATTTTTTATTTATTTATGCGCCCTTTTAAAGCCTAGCCAGGCTCATGGGCCCGGTTTCCCGGTTTCTATAGCAACAAAATATTTTGTGGACACCCAAAGGCCATAGGCACTCAGTTGAGAACCATTGCTTTAAACTGTTGCAAGGCAACACCTATAGGAAAGACATGTATTGGGAAGTAATTCCAGAGAACCAACATATTGAAGAGGAAGGCATGAGATAAATGGCTTGTGTAGAATTTGTGATTTGGGCTACCAAAAAAATGTGTGGTAAGAGGGGAAAAAAATTAGTGACTCAATGTGAGAAAAGATAAGTGATTCAATGTGTTATAAGAGGAGAAAGGGTGAGTGACTCAATTAGGGTGACACAAGACCAATCAGCTCCCAAGTGCAGACATGATTGAAGTCGTGGTAGGAAAGGTTTATCATAGAATTGTGGTTCTCAACCATTCTTTGTCTATAGGCCCGTTTGGTTCCTATTTTATTGTACTGGATCTTCATAACCATCCAATGCATATCAAAATATCCTATTATATTTCTATAATGAAATATCATTAGGAATTGTATAAAAACTAATTGAAATATTTTGTGTATTATAGAAGTATAAGAAATTTATTGCAGGATAAAGTTTAACAACAAAATCTTATGTGGATCCCTAAGGGCCACATGGACCTCGGTTGGGAACCACTAAGTTAGACAAAGAGAAGATGGAGCACTGCCCATGACCTTTGAAGCCTTTTCCTAACTGATAGGACTGGCTGTTGGTGAGACCCTTTATTGTGCTTCCAAGACTAGTGGGAGAGAAGGAGTAAGGTATCTTCAAGCTATAGACTCAGTCCAAATGCCTACACAACAGTGTGCACTCCAAGAAAGGTACCCAAGTTGCTGGTGGTGGTGGTGGTGGTGGTGGTGTTAAACTAGTGACTTGCTACAAAGCTTAGGTAGAACCCACACAGGAGTGCAATTCACATCTATAAGAGATAGTATTACCACTGGACAGGAATAGAAATGCTAGACCACATTCAAAAGAAGTCTTTCTTCTGATCCATAAAGATTCACATCCCAAATCTATACTACACTCACAGCTTCTACTACTACTACTACTACTGCTACTACTGCTGCTGCTACTGCCACCATTGGAACCACCAACACCACCAACAACACTACCACCAACACTACCACCACCACCACCACCACTACCACCACTACTACTACTACTACTACTGCTGCTGCTGCTGCCGCTGCCACCATCGCAGCCACTACCACCACCGCCGCCGCCACCACCACCACCACCACCACCACCACCACCACTACTACTACTACTGCTACTACTACTACTACTACTGCTGCTGCTGCCACTGTTGCTGCTACTACTGCTGCTGTTGCTGCTGCTGCCGCCATCGCAACCCCCACCACTACTACAAAACATCTAATACACCCCACCCACATTTCCCTTTTTTCATCATTCTATCAAACTCTTTCCCTCTCTCTTTTCTCTTTCTGTCTCTCTCTTTCTCTTTCTCTCTCTCTCTCTCTTTCCCTTTGTCTCTGTGTGTCTTTCTCTTTCTCTCTCTGTCCTTCTTAATCCAACACTAAACATATACCCTCAAAATCTAACACCCTTCTGGAATGTCATCCCTGACTTTTCATTGTAAGTCCCAACTGAATTCTAGTTGTTGTTGTTGTTGTTGTTACTGTTTATAATAATGACGATGATGTTTTTGTTGTTCTTTGTCATCTTTTTCCTCCACTTCCTCCTCCTCCTCTTCCTTTTTTCTTTGATTAATCAATAAGACAATGTTTTCTTGGCTTACCTTTGCTACCAAGTTTTTTGAAGATCTACCTCTACCACTAATTACCAAGTCTTTGATTTACCTTCTCCACAATCACTTTCCACTACCACCACCACCACCACCAATTAACAAATCTTTGATCCACCCCCACTTCAGCTACCTTCCACCACCTCAGCTACAAACTATCAATTACCAAGTCTTTGATTTACCTTCACCTCAGTTACCTAGCAACACCATCATCACTAATTGCTAAGTCTTTGGTATGCCTCCACCACTACTACATTGCACCCCCTCCCTATCACAGTTACCTTCTATCAACACAAACAACTGAATCCTTTGTCTATGTCTGCTAGTTTCTCACCTTCCTAATACCTCCTCAGTGTTCTAGGTCTACTTATACTCTCTCTTTACTCTTTTACTCTTTTACTTGTTTCAGTCATTTGACTGCAGCCATGCTGGAGCACCGCCTTTAATCGAGCAAATCGACCCTAAGACATCTGAGATTGTAAGACCTTGCATTTGTAGTGACTTTATGAGTTTTAACTTTTTAACTTCATATTATCCAAGTGTTCTGACTTTGTATTGTCCAAGAGTTATGAGTTAGAAGTTTGTGTCTTGTGTTAAAAAAAAAATTATTGTATTTTTCTGCTGGTGAAAGAGACAATATGTTTGTGACCCCATGGTGAGAATATTTTGAGAAATCTAACCAATGAGATAGTGAAAGCTTGACATAAGATTTTAAGGTCTTCATGTGGAGATGATGTTGTTGAATGAAATATCAAGTAAGTTTTGAAGACTATGATATCATCTTCATAGGAAGAACCAGTGTTATAGCATCTTAGCATGAAGCTTTTCAGTCTGCTTGTAGATGATGTTGATGAACTGAATGTCAAGTTAAGACTAACCCTTTATCATCCAGACTGCTCAGACAAATGTAATGCTTATTTATTCATATCCTTTTGAACTAATCCTGCATTATCTCAATGCTTTCAGATTTCAATGATGTGATTGCTTATTTTTAGAATGACATTGTCAAGTATGTGTGAGTGACAGGATTTGCCCAGTTTGAGTATAAAAAGGGTAGGATATTTTGACCAGGGCATCCAGCCGTAGAAACTCTGCCAAATTAGATTGGAGCCTGGTGCTGCCATCCAGTTTCACCAGTCCTCAGTCAAATCGTCCAACCCATGCTAGCATGGAAAGCAGACATTAAACGATGATGATGATGATGATGATGATGATGGCTGGCTTAAATGCCAAAGACTGTGAAAGCATCTTCATTGATTGAAAAGATCATTGTTATAGCCGACAATACATGTATGTCATTCATATATAGGAAGGAAAATGTAGAACACATAACTGAACCTTGTGGAACACAAGAATTGGGTTTGTACATCAAAGAGAGAGAGAGACAGAGCGAGAGTTCTGTGATAGTATTTTCTGATAGGAAGCTTCACCCTCTTTTATCAATTCCTCACTTCTTTGTCATTCAGTGTGTATCATCAACCATTCACTTTCCGTGCTTCAACAGTCATATTTCTATGAAATCCTGTCTAACACTAAAAGTAATTACAACAACATATTGAGTTATTCTAGTTTCCTTGTCATGACATTCATTAAGCCTCAGATTTAGGATGTAATTGTGCTAGTTATACCCATCCCAACACATTAATAATATTTAATTAGGCTGACATCATATTGACAATTTGGATTCTAGTTCAATTACTGTTACACCTCACATTCCAGCTCTGTCTCCGATTTATTTTGCTCTCCTTCTCTTTCTCTCTCTCACACACACACTCTCTCTCTCTCTCTCTCACGCACTCACATACACACACATACACACTCACACACACTATCTCTCTATCTCTTTCTCTATCCATCCATCTATTTATCTATCTATCTACCTGTTCATCTATCTCTGTCTTTCTCTCTCTCATTTTTAATTTCGTATAGCTTTCTTTTTCTTTCACTCATATAATTTCTCCCACTTTCTTCCCCCTGTCTCTCTCTCTCTCTCTCTCTCTCTCTCTCTCTCTCTCTCTCTCTCTCACGCACTCACATACACACACATACACACTTACACACACTATCTCTCTATCTCTTTCTCTATCCATCCATCTATCTATCTATCTATCTATCTATCTATCTATCTATCTATCTATCTATCTATCTATCTATCTACCTGTTCATCTATCTCTGTCTTTCTCTCTCTCATTTTTAATTTCGTATAGATTTCTTTTTCTTTCACTCATATAATTTCTCTCACTTTCTTCCCCCTGTCTCTATCTCTCTCTCTCTCACACACACACACACACACACTCACTCACTCATTCACTCTATCTTTCTTTTATTTTAGATACACCTGCGCCATCTGCTACAGAGAATTCTCCACTGAAGATGCAACCCAGGATCAGTCATAAGATTAAAGGCTTCAGTCATAACAACAACAACAATAATAATTCTTTCTACTTTGAGCACAAGACCAGCATTTTTGTAGGGAGAAGGGTTTAGCTGATTATATCATTCCCCCAGCGTTCAACTGGTATTTATTCTATCGATCCTGCAATGACGAAAAGCAAAGTCAAGCTCAGCAGAATCTGAACTCAGAACATAAAAATCAAAAGAACTGCTACCAATTCTGCCAGCTGACTACGTTTATGATTGATAACGGTAATAATTATAATAGTAACACCACCAACAACAACAACATCAATGATGATGATGATGATGATGATGACAATGATGAGGATGGTTACTATGACTGACATGAGGTCATAAGTTTGTGAAAGATAGAGGAACAGTGTAAGTGGTTTTGTACTGAGTTAACTCTCATTATAAACCATTACTTATTTCATTGATAAACCCAGATAAACAACATGAAGCCAGATACCATTAGATATATATTGTTGGAGCTTGTTAAAAATGTTATTTGATATCAAGGCTATCATTTCACATAAGCCTTGTTCCATTTCGTAGTTCCATTTCGGTTAACTCAGTATAGTTTGGCATATCCTTCCAGTGGCCAGTCTCATCTGCTAAGAACTATTCGGTGAACTTTACAACATTATGGCAACCAACATGTGGATAATTAATGTCTATTCACTACAGGCTTTTTTCATCAATAATAATAATAATAATAATAATAACAATAATAATTATATTTTCTACTACAGGCACAAGGCCTGAAAGTTTGTTGGGCAGGAGCTAGTCAATTACATTGACCCCAGTGTCCAGCTGGTACTCATTTTATCAACCTCAAAAGGATGAAGGACAGGATGGACTTTGGTAGCATTTGAACTCAGAATGCAAAGAGCCAGACGAAATGCTATTAAGCATTTTGTCCGGTATGCTAACA
>NC_142931.1:126811834-126861834 GCF_046866305.1 Octopus bimaculoides
TATATGGAATATCTTGGTATATACCTTTGTTACTCTTGTGTTGATGCTATGAGCTATTTAGAAGAACAGGGAGCATTCTGGTGTATGTGCCATTCAGAGTTTTCTTTATGAAGACTGTTAAGTGTCCATGTTATCAAATCATGAACTGAAATTGATTCAATTGCAGCTCTAAAGAGGCCTATTTTAGTTTATCATGGAGGATAAAATTTCTATATTCATCCAATCAGTTAAACATTCTCCCTACTGAACAAATCCTGATTTCAGATTTGGAGACATAACTTCCAAGATATTTGTAGTTCTCCACACTTTTGACTTCACCATTCAAAGAATGTAAGCTTTCAGTTCCATTTTGGTTGTAAGACTTATATTCTGTTTCAGCAGCATTGGATATTGTCCAGTTTCAATGGCATTTTTATCCAGACCTGACAAATACAAATACTCCTATCATTCTGAAATGAACATAAGCATAATGTATACACTAGTTTAACAAGACAGACAAAAGAAAAAAAAATACTGAGCCCAATAAGAACTTGCCATTAACTAACTTCCATCCAGTGGTGGTGTAACTATGTCAATAAATGTAAAGAAATGTAAAGAAAATTTTAACATCTCAAGAAATATATGGAATGTGAGTTTAATGATTTTTATGTGTTTTTAAATGACTAAAATGGTTTTCTCATGATGTCATTGCTTTGGTTTCAAAACACTGTCTTTGATAAAGTCTCTTGCATAACAACTATAACTACGAAGTACATTTATTTTGATGAAGTGTGTTATAGTTTGACATGTTTTCCTTTGTTAAGGTCTGTTAGCTCCTTTTGCATAATTATATAAAACTCAGAAATAAAGATATTTTCTATCTCTGAGTTCTTTGCTGAAGTTATTATAATAATGTCACATCGCCATTGCATTTGCAAAATATATTATTTCACGGTGTATATCTGTGTGTGAGTTGCGTGTTGTATGTATGTGTGTGTGTGTGTGTGTGTGTGTACTCCTACATTCATATATACATACGATATTTCCCAGCATATAACACATTTATTCCAACAATCTTACCTGTCTATTATATAACAATAGACAGAACATTTATTTCTTTCCCTTTTTTTTTTTGTTAGATTTCTTTTAGGTAATATGTAACCTTAAATTTACATAAGTATTGATTTTCATCTGTTTTATTTTTCTCCTAAATATACCTTTCGAACTTATGGTGTGTGTGTGTGTGTGTGTGTGTGTGTGCGTGTGCGTGCGTGTGCATGTGCATGCATGTGCACACGTGTGTGTGTGTGTGTGTGTGTGTGTGTGTGTACATGTGTATGAGTGTGTCTATGATTTTTCACACTGGGAAAATATGGTGGCATATATAATACATGTTTAACATGTAAATTTATGATGATTTCTCCTTCCATGAAATAACCAATTTAACTGATGATTTCTCTATTGTTTGATTCTCAAAAATATTTCATATTTGCTATCTGTGATTTCCTACTCACACCAAAACATTAATAATTTAATATTATCAATGATAGTTGGTATTTTTTTGTTCTTTACCAACATCGTGTGTTTAGGTGGATGCATGCATGTGGTTTTTCGTATGTGCATGTCATAGTTTATTCTTACTAAACTGTTAGAAATGTGTCACTTGTTCTATGTATGTTTGTAAGTGCGTGGGGGGGGATGACGTGAATGGGGAGAGGAGTAATTGCCTCTCTCTCCTGGGTGCAGTTATGAAGCAACATATAAATTTTCTCTGGACTGTCATATCTGTTAATTAATGAGGGGCTGCCATAAGTGTCATTGCTTTCTCAGGGCTGAGAACCTTTGTTATGTCATTCTGTTTGTGTGTGTGTGTGAACTGACTAGTTAATTCTTACTATGAGGACTTGGTCTGGCTAAATAGGAATGAGATTTAATACATAATCACGGGTCTCAATCCTACTGTATGACATCATCAGGCAAGTGTCTTTTGTTGTAGCTTTAAATCAACTCAAACCTTGTGAATAAATGAAAGTAGGACAAGGGCTAGGGCTTAGGGTCAGGCTTAGAAACTATGTAGACAGCTACATAAAAACCGTGCTGAAGGCTATCGGATAGTCTATACCTGTAATTCAATGATATGGCCTTGTCATACGTTGTGTCATGCTGGTTATGCATTGAGTGTACACATATCTCTGGAATACTCAGCCACTGACATGCTAACTTAACAAGTAAATAATTCAGTTCATCAAATAACTGAAAACTCAAAACGGAAGAACATCTATTTACTTAACTGTTACTAAGAGCTGCAACTATAGTCTGTCCTCTGTGTGTGTATGCATGTCTATGAGGAATTGTATATTACTGTGTGTATATATTTATGTGAGTTTTTCTGTTATTGTGGTGTGAGTGTGTGTGTATGTGTGTGTGCGTGTTATGTGTGAGTATGTGTATGTGTGTGTTTTTGTGTATGTGTGTGAGGAGGTGCATTTGTTTTTTGTTTGTTTTCTGTTTGATCTTGTTGTTGGTTGTTTTTTTTTTTTTTTTAAATAAACTTCATTGTTGAAATATATGGAGCATTTTTGTTTCTTATTCATCATCATCATCTTCATCATCATCGTTTAACACCCATTCTCCATGCTGACATGGGTTGGATGGTTTGACATGGAACTGACTTGCAGGAAGCTGTCCAGACTCCGATTGTGTGTGTGTATGTGTGTGTGTGTGTGTGCATGCGTGTGTAGGTATGACGTGAATGGGAAGAGGAGTAATTGCCCCCCCCCACTCACATATATATATATATATATATATATATATGTATGTATATGTTTGTGTGTCAGTGTTTGTCACCCCCACCTCCACTATTGCTTGACAACTGATGTTAGTGTGTCTACATTCTCATAACTTAGTAGTTCGGCAAAAGAGACCAATAGCATAAGTACTAGGCTTACAAAGAATAAGTACTGGGATTGATTTGTTCGTCTGCTCCAGCATGGCTGCAGTCAAATGAATGAAACAAATAAAAGAGTAAAAGAATATACGTAGAAAAATATAAGATTTACACAGATATAAGTCAGAACTTGTGATCCACCTGCAAACCTTTTACTTTGGAAATTTTTGCCCACCACACTAAAAAGTTTCCCCACCCCTGCATTAGATAAGGGATTACGGCAGCAATTGGACAGAATCATTACCATACTTGGCAAAATACTGAGTGGCATCTTGTCTGTCTTTACATTCTGTATTCAAATGCTGCTGAGGTCAGCTTCATCTTTCATCTCTCATCCTTTTGGCATTGATGAAAACAATTACCAGTTAAGCATTGAGGTTGATGTAATCAACTTGCCTCTTAACTTAAAAATGCTTGCCTTGAGCCAAAATTTCAAACCAAAATATGATGTATGGGATTATGTGCCACAAGGGAATGATATTGCAACATAGTAGATTAATGGTTGAAATTTGCATAAACCTTTCATCAGTACAGATGTGGATGTATGGTAAAAAAATTTATTTCCCATTCACATGGTCTCTGGTTCAGTCCCATTGCATGGCACATTGGACAAGCATTTTGGACTAGGGCTGTGGGCCATCCAAAGCCTTGTTAGTGGACTCGGCGGGGAAAAACTGAAAGAAGCCTGCCGTTTGCGTATATATCATCAACATTACTTTATGTCCATTTTCTATGCTGGCATGGGATGGACGGTTTGACAGGAGCCATCCAGGTAGAAGGCTACACTGTCTATTTTGTCATGGTTTACGTCAGGATGTCCTTCCTAACACCATAACACCAACCACCCCGTAGAGTGGACTGAGTGGTTTGTGTGTGTGTGTGTGTGTGCGCGTGCGCGCAGCCCTATAAGCTTTTGTGTTGTATTTATCCACCCCATACACACGCACACCATTAGACAATGAGGGTTAGTTTGTTGATGACCCCGTAACTTAAATGTTTGGTAAGAAAAAAGAGACGATAAAATAAGAACCAAACTAAAAAAAGGGGGGGGAGGAAATATTGGAGTCGATTTGTTTGGCTAAAACCCTTGAAGGCGGTGCCCCAGCATGGCCACAATCCAATGGCTAAAATAAGTAAAAGATTTTATATCTATATCTCGAGGTCAAGCTAAACAGTTCTGAAATTTATTCGGTGAGATGCTAGTAAATAAGGGGAACAACTTCATTCAAGGGACATAACTATTTCTAATCCTGCTTGCAAGATTCTTGTCAATGATTGTTTGATTGTCCAACGAGTTAATTTATATAAAATGCTGCCCCAATTAATTCAAACAAAAAAATTTCATTACTAAAAATAAAAAATAAAAGAACTGCTTTTATTTATTTACCAACTCGTCACAAATTTTAGTGAAAAAAAAAAAACGAATAAAATGTTTAATATCATTTAGAAACTTCCAGTGACGTGATTTCGTCTTTTTTATTTTTTTTTATGGTTGAATCCGAAGTTGTTGGCACTCCGTCGCTTACGACGTCGAGGGTTCCAGTTGATCCTATCAACGGAACAGCCTGTTCGTGAAATTAACGTGCAAGTGGCTGAGCACTCCACAGACACGTGTACCCTTAAAGTAGTTCTCGGGGAGATTCAGCGTGACGCAGTGTGACAAGGCTGACCCTTTGAATTACAGGCACAACAGAAACAGGAAGTAAGAGTGAGAGAAAGTTGTGATGAAATAGTCCAGCAGGGTTCGCCACCATCCCCTGCCGGAGCCTCGTGGAGCTTTAGGTGTTTTCACTCAATAAACACTCACCGCGATCCTATGACCGCGAGTCCGCTGCCCTAACCACTGGGCCATTGCGCCTCCACGAACTTGAAGTAGATAGAAGTATAAATAATGGCATGTAGAATATTGGGTTTAAAATCCTTTGGGCAGAAAAAGTTAATGGTTGCTCATGAGACTCGGGTCCACGCAAAACGGTGAATTAGTAACGTTTGAATGAAACAGTCGGCACAATATATCTTGCATTTGTTCATGTTCCAGGGCGTGAGTTGCCAGAAGCATTAATCCATCGGATATAATGCTTTGCCTTTTAACTTTTCGGGTTCGATAAATTGAAGCACCAGGCAAGTACGGATGTAGGTATAATCTATTTTACAACTTCTATCACTATTTTAGGAACGTCCGAAATTGGTGTGAGAAACGACGGACAGTTTTCTGAAAATGGAAACTTATTAACGAGTCATCCAAATCGCTTCCCCCTAGACTTTTTTATTGACTACATTCTGCATCCAGTGAACAGCGAAAGCATCAAAGACTGCGTTATCCAATAAATAGAAGAATATGATAAAGAAATGTTGCCGCTATCGTCAACAGGTCAAAGTGAATGTCATTCGATATAAGCTGGGTTGTATAACTGTTGGGAGGCTAATGCATGGGAGATAACTGCTAACTCTTCTCTATACTTGCTTACTTCCCTTGAACTAATAATTGTTTGACTATAAGCACAAGACCTTCAATTTTGAGGAAAAGGGCGGAATCGATGATACCATCGAATTCAGTTTTTGATCAGTGCACTATTTCAGGGGTCAGCGAACAGGGATAAGTTACCCCAAGTGGAGTAAAAATGAAATTCTTGAGAGTAATGAGGACTTATTAGACATAAGTAAAATTATATATAAAAAAAAAAAAAAAACGTGTTCCTTGTTTACGACAGAAATTTTTCTTCTGGCATGACTGCATCTGTCTAATATAATGGACGTGTAAATAGATTCATATAAACAGATTCAATGAAATAGATTCAATAAACCTTTTGAATTCAAAGAATCTATGATTTTCATCTTTTCAAATCAAGTGGGGAAATGTCAAGGTAAATAAATATATTTTGGAGTAATTGGTTAAAGATGTTCTCCGGCCCCTGCTTTATTTTATCAACCCACAAAGGATAAAAAGTAAAATCGGACCTTGGCGGGATTTGAATAATCTTTATTGCAGTATTTCTGACGGTGAAGCAAAGCCTATGTTTTGGCGGGACGAGTGTTAGTTCAAAACGAGGCATAAGTAAATAAACAAGTGAAAAACACAATAAAGTTTTTTAATTAAAACTTCTGTAAACACACACACACACACACACACACACACACACACACACACACACTTACATATACACACACACACATACACACATGCACATACACACATAGACACACACATACTCACATACACATGCACACATACACGCACGCACATACACGCATACAAACACACCCATAGACACACATGCACACGCATACGCACACACACACATACATATATATTATATACAAAAATAAGAGAAATGACCAGCAAAAGTGGACTCCTATATGCTAGAAATAGATGCCGAATCATCTAACCACGAAAAATATGTTCTCAGTAAAAAAATTAGCGACACAACAGACTGTAAAAGAGCAAGACAAATGAAAAAATACTAAATAAAAAAAACGATTAACCTACGTACCATGGTTTCACCTGTTAAAATTTACATAAGTAAATATCTGCAGGATCATTCCTCTTATTTTTGTACGTAATATAATTTTAATCTTCGGATTTTTTTAATATGCTAGACCACTGGTTTTAATTGATTAATATCAATTTCTACCCTTATTAATAAATTTTAAATAATGATGTTCTCAAACCGGTAAATTAGCTGCAAAAATTTATTAACTGCAGAGTTATTTCCGGACGCAGCGCGCCAGATTGAAGACATTTGAAAGGATACACTGAATGTAATATGTAGAACTCTACACGTGCTCCCTTTCGGGTGGATGTAATGTGTCTAGTTCTGGAAATTATATTTTATAAATCGACAGACTACGCTGATGACCCTGCAGATATTTACTTATGTAAATTTTAACAGGTGAAACCATGGTACGTAGGTTAATCGTTTTTTTTATTTAGTATTTTTTCATTTGTCTTGCTCTTTTACAGTCTGTTGTGTCGCTAAATTTTTACTGAGAACATATTTTTCGTGGTTAGATGATTCGGCATCTATTTCTAGCATATAGGAGTCCACTTTTGCTGGTCATTCCTCTTATTTTTGTATGTAATATAATTTTAATCTATGGATTTTTTTAATATGCTAGACCACTGGTTTTAATTAATTAATATCAATTTCTACCCTTATTAATAAATTTTAAATAATGATGTTCTCAAACCGGTAAATTAGCTGCAAAAATTTATTAACTGCAGAGTTATTTCCGGACGCAGCGCGCCAGATTGAGGACATTTGAAAGGATACACTGAATGTAATTTGTAGAACTCTACACGTGCTCCCTTTCGGGTGGATGTAATGTGTCTAGTTCTGGAAATTATATTTTATAAATCGACAGACTACGCTGATGACCCTGCAGATATTTACTTATGTAAATTTTAACAGGTGAAACCATGGTACGTAGGTTAATCGTTTTTTTTATTTAGTATTTTTTCATTTGTCTTGCTCTTTTACAGTCTGTTGTGTCGCTAAATTTTTACTGAGAACATATTTTTCGTGGTTAGATGATTCGGCATCTATTTCTAGCATATAGGAGTCCACTTTTGCTGGTCATTCCTCTTATTTTTGTATGTAATATAATTTTAATCTATGGATTTTTTTTAATATGCTAGACCACTGGTTTTAATTAATTAATATCAATTTCTACCCTTATTAATAAATTTTAAATAATGATGTTCTCAAACCGGTAAATTAGCTGCAAAAATTTATTAACTGCAGAGTTATTTCCGGACGCAGCGCGCCAGATTGAGGACATTTGAAAGGATACACTGAATGTAATTTGTAGAACTCTACACGTGCTCCCTTTCGGGTGGATGTAATGTGTCTAGTTCTGGAAATTATATTTTATAAATCGACAGACTACGCTGATGACCCTGCAGATATTTACTTATGTAAATTTTAACAGGTGAAACCATGGTACGTAGGTTAATCGTTTTTTTTATTTAGTATTTTTTCATTTGTCTTGCTCTTTTACAGTCTGTTGTGTCGCTAAATTTTTACTGAGAACATATTTTTCGTGGTTAGATGATTCGGCATCTATTTCTAGCATATAGGAGTCCACTTTTGCTGGTCATTCCTCTTATTTTTGTATGTAATATAATTTTAATCTATGGATTTTTTTTAATATGCTAGACCACTGGTTTTAATTGATTAATATCAATTTCTACCCTTAATAATAAATTTTATATATTATATATGTGTGTGTCTACGTATATACACACACACACACACCACGCATGTAGGTGTGTGTGCGTGCACGTACACATACGCACATACACACTCCACTGTGTGTGAGTGTGTGTGGGGTGTCTGTGTCTGTGTATTCACCACACCGCATGACAACCGATGTTGGTGTGTTTACGAATCCGTAACTTAGCGGTTCTGCAAAAAGAGTCCGATACAATAAGTAACATGCTTTTAAAGCAGATAAGTACCGGGATCAATTCATTCGAATAAAAATTCAAGTTGGTGCCCCAGCATGGCCGCAATCTAATGACTGAAACAAGTAAAATGATTTTTAAATAAATAAAAAAGATTAGCAATGAGCACTGAATCTGTGGAACTCCAGGCTTGTGAGGCTCGTGGAGGCTCGTGTGGGTCGTGCGGCCTATGAGGCCCCTAGGCCTAAGGGAACCTTAGACTAGTAGGTCCACCCGGTCAACCTTAAAACAGCACTGTCGTCACTTAAGGACAATCAAGGAATTGCACAAATCCTGGATTAACACAAAACGTGTCATAAAACGTGCCTTCTTTTAGTTGTTCGCTTCCTGGTTGGAAATGTATTATCAGGGCAGGTCCATTTTCACTGCACTCACTCACTGGTCATAAAACACAATCTAAGACAGCTCACACACACACACCCGCCTCTACCATTCACCTTTCTCAAATGGTACTTAAGGAAGTTGGTGACTACTTGTCTAGTGGGGAAAACCAGGTGTCGCCAAACTATCAATCATCTTCTACACGATAATCATCCTAATTGAAGAAGGCTATCTGGCCTTCCGTTTCAAAAGGTGACAAATCTATTTTTACTGTAATCAGCTCTGCCCTACACGTGATAGCAACTGTTCGATACAAACCAGTATATCGGCAGAGAATGGACATTGAACGAGACCGTCGTGCAAATGAGGGTGAGACGAGTCGTTGCAAGAAGCCTTTATCGAGTCGGTAAGAAGAAAAAGGAAAAAGAAAAAAAGAAAAAGAAATCAGTTGTTCCAAACTGAAAACTAGAAGATTCGATGAGGACACAGAAAGTACGTCGCCCAACTTGTCAGCGAAACCACCACCATCACAACAATAACAACAAACAGCAATGGAGTGAATCAACTGACTGCCATTATAAATATCATATAACACACACACTCTCACACATCCACACTTAGATACAGACACGTACAAACACAGGTTCAAAGAAATGTACATAGACATACATACATATATACATACAGACACACACACATGCGCGCACATACAACACTCACACACATACAAATACATACGCACATACACATGCAAACACATACACATAAACACATATATACACGCGCACACACTCACAAACACATAAATATACATATACATGCGCACACACAGACACACACACAATGCAATCGTGATGTCATAAGAATTCGAGAGAGTGCAAAATAATTCCCCTTAGAACTGGTTATCGAAGTACATAAATGTTGGTTGAGAAACCCCCTTGTATGGAAAAGCCTTTGACCTTTTCTTTCCAGAAGGGGTTTTAAACCAATATTTCCTTTTTCTTTTTCTTTTCATGTTACTGCCCACACAGAGAGGACAAACAAGGACAGACAAACGGATTAAGTCGATTATACCGACCCCAGTGCGTAACTGGTACTTATTTAATCGACCCCGAAAGGATGAAAGGCAAAATCGACCTCGGCGGAATTTGAACTCAGAACGTAGCGGCAGACGAAATACCGCTAAGCATTTCGCCCGGCGTGCTAACGTTTCTGCCAGCTCGCCACCTATTGGTTTTAAAACAATATTTCCATGTTGGTATTCATAGCATTTATGTGCTTCGCGAACCAATTCCAAAGCACAGGTTTATATATATAAATATACGATCATCTTTCTCTTCCTCTACGGACGTTCAAAGGACTGGACGTTTTTTTTCTCTCTCTTCTATCTTTTCTCTTTTCTATTTTTGGTTTATAGGGGCTTTGCTTTTTTTTTCCTTCATTCTTTACAAGCTTATAAACAGGTCTTTGTTATCTTTGTCAGAGGAATAAACTCAGATACAGAAATCAACGGAGATAATGAGTCTCGTTAAAACGGACTCCTCGCGACGACTAGAATACCTAATGGTTCACTTTTGCTCTTTAGGTCTACATCCCACAATCTCATCACTTTTTCTAAAAAGCATGGGTTAAGAAGCTCTCTTGGCAATCGCGTAGTTTCAAGTTCAGTCCCATTGTGTGACACCATGGGCAAGCGTCTTCTACTATAACTCCGGACCGACCAAATACCTTGTGAATAAACTTGACAGACGGAAACTATGTGGAAGCCTGTCGTGCGTGTGTGTGTGTGTGTGTGTGTGTGTGTGTGTGTGTATGTGTATGCATGTTTGTACTTGTTCCCTCCTCTCCCTGCACAGCTTGACTTTGCCTTTCATCCGGGGTCGATTTTGTCTTTCATCCTTTCGATAAAACACGTACCAGTTGAGTACTGGCCTTGTGCTAAAATTTGAAACTAATATCTGACCAAGGTTTCTTCGTTCTGCAGTATTTGGTATATCATTCTCTAGATGTTAATTTTCATTGTTCAACAGTTGATGAATTTCCTTTCATCGTTTCTAAAGAGTTTGATCTACCGAAACCGATAAACTTTTTCTTTATATTTACCATTTTTGCCAGACTTTCCTTCAATTTTTGTCTTATCTCTTCTTCAACAGCCTGTTATCTTCTGTGTACAAAGATTTATTCTTTGAAGATCATCCCAACATCTTTCTTTCACCAAGTTCTTTGCAGTTAACACTTATTCCTCTTAGATCATTACTGAGCTACTTAACTTAATTCTCCAGTCTCATTTTCCACTATGTGTCTTTGATTCTCTTTCTCTTCTTCTTCTCTCCGCTCCTTTCAACTCCAAGAATTTACCACAGCCACAGCGGCTACACAGTAAATGAGATCATTTCTTCTGTTATATTTTCAACTTTGATTTTCACTAATAACTTAATTCAGCTTCTTTACAGCTTTAACTAGCTTTTCACTTTCAAATCATCTCAAAGCTGATAATTTCGTTCAATTTCTACACCCTGTCCCATTCAAATGTTGAAGTAAGTTTCTTTCATCTTCTATAATATTCCTTTCCCCCTATGAAGTAAGACCTTGTTTCCACACTCATCACTACTTTTTTTTTTTTTTACCCCCAGATGATTCTCTCTTTTACTCTCTTTTACTTGCTTCAGTCATTTGACTGCGGCCATGCTGGAGCACCGCCTTTAGTCGAGCAAATCCACCCCAGGACTTATTCTTTGTAAGCCTAGTACTTATTCTATTGGTCTCTTTTACCGAACCGCTAAGCTGTGGAGACGTAAACACACCAGCATCGGTTGTCAAGCGATGTTGGGGGGGGGACAAACACAGACACACAAACACACATACACATATATATATACATATACATATACATATATACGACGGTCTTCTTTCAGTTTCCGTCTACCAAATCCACTCACAAGGCTTTGGTCGACCCGAGGCTATAGTAGAAGACACTTGCCCAAGGTGCCACGCAGTGGGATTGAACCCGGAACCATCTGGTTGGTAAGCAAGCTACTTACCACACAGCCACTCCACTGATCTTTTTGTAATTCCTTGTTCAATTTCCTCTTCTATTGACCCATATCCTTCATCTTCCACACAGAGGCGTTACCAGGTTCTAAAGTTGTTATTTAGCTTCAAATAAACCCTGATACTGCAAACGTATCATCAAAAACATTTCAGCCTTCAGCAAACCGTCTTTTTAGGGATAATCTAGGACATTACATACAATGGGCGTATGATTTAGGTAGAGGGATACTTTGGTTGCTATTTTTAGCGTGTCGAGCGATCAGGTAGAGGCTCTTTCATTGGTTCGATTTCGTGATGAGATTTTTTTTACACATATATGTAATATGTATATATATATCATCGGCAGAAGTTAGAGAGTAAGTCAAAAGCTGAGAGTTTCGTGTATTGGCACCTATCAAACACGAATCTGTCCATTGTCACTCTGTAACTTCTGACGAAATAACTTCTAAAATACAAAATCTTGTCAAAAACGTTAAGAATAAACCCTGTTCTATGTGACATATTCTACCAGTATCGGAAGTTTGAAAGTGTTTAGTTAAAAAAAAAATTAATTAAATAATCTGTACGTCAAAGTCAACCTCGGAAGAATTTGAATTCAGGGGATAAAGACAGACGAAATACCGTTAACGTTTCTGCCAGCTCGCCACCATAGAAAAATAAGCATTCATTTTAGAAATATATTCTTTATTCTTATTGATGAAGCATCATTCCCTTACTTCTTTACTTACTGACATGAAATTTCGTAATATTTTACCTCATAACTCTTTTTCTACTAATTTTTGCTCAATGCGACTAGCGGTTCTGAATTCCTCATGCATTTTTCTATCATTTAAGCCCAAGAAAAGTATTCTTTTAATTTAAAATTAAGAAATTTATGTTGATTGAAGATGAATATCTGCCTTACTGCTCCCATTGAGGTGGCAGATATTTTGATGTAACTTTTTCTGTTGAACCAAATCTCAAACTATTTATGCCAAAGTGTAGCTGAGGAGGTGTCCCCTTTAAAACTATTAACAGTTTGCAATTTAGTTGAGAACTTAATTAGTGGTGAAGCTTGGAAGCTACTGCAACTGACGAAATGGTGGACTTAAGAATATATTCAACCACTACCGTAGTTGAATGATAAGTTGAAAAATTAATTTTCATCTAACATTACACTCATAAAGATGCCTGTGGTGATAACGAGACTTAACCATCTCTTTTTTCTTTTTATCGAAATACCATCTGTGGGGGAGCAAGCAGCCAAGTCTAAAGGAGCCCTTTTGTCAAATCGGTATTTCACTGTCTCAAGTTATCATCATCATCATCATCATTATCATCATCATCATCATCATCATCATCATCATCATCATTATTAAAGGCGTTGAGCTGGAAAAATCGTAAGCACGCCGGACAAAATGCTTACGTGTATTTCGTCCGGCTCTATGCCTTCTGAGTTCTAATCCCACTGAGCTCAACTTTGCCTTTCTTTGTCTTGGGGTGGTCAACTTTGCCTCTCATTGTTTTGAGGTGGTCAACTTTACCTTTCATTGTTTTGGGGTATCAATCAGACACTAGGATCGAACCTATGTTATCGACTAAACCCATCCAGTAAATATTCCTGGCCGTGTGCCAAAATTAAACAGAGTTATTAATTACTAAAACTATTGATTAGTTAGCAGGGAAGTTGTCTTGAGGTTCGGTAACAACAAGTCTCCTCAAATCTCAAGAATCTTTCTGAGATTTCTTACAGAATACAGGATTGCATTTTTCTTGAGGTCGACAATGCATGTCCCAATTCGAATGTCCTCAAGTCTCTTGTGTAGCAGTTTAGATGTTGTGCCAAGTGCACCAATTACCTCAGTGATAACCACCGTCTTTATCTTCCACACTCTCTTCATCCCTCTGGTTACGTCCTGGTATTTTTTTCAATTTGTTTGATATCCACTTTATATTATTGCAAACATCATGATCTCACACATTTTTTTTTTTTTTCTGGTCCTTTTTTCATATCAGGTCTTGTTGCTTTAATAGTATTTTCAGCTCTTATGGAGAAGTCTCATAAAATCCTTTAACGATTGTTCTTTTATCACAGCTTCTGGCTTGTGTCCATACTAATTTTCTACTGCTTCGAATCCACACGCTGGACTAACATCACAATTCCCTCTTTACAGATACAGTCATGCTTATATTTATACTCTTTTTGTGCTAGCTTACCATATTCACTCAAAAGAAGTATTATTGATAATATCTCATATTTTGATTTCTTACTGTTACCAGGGCAGACACGGTCAGTTTGTGATATTCTATATATATATTTAAAAGAGCAATATCTACAGCTATTATATGTATCTGTATGGATTATACAGAAATGTGGCCTGAGAGTTTATTGTAAGGGTCAGCTCAATGGCCAGTACTCTGTTTTACAGTGGGCCAGGTTATACAGGGCGATATCAGGTATTTTCCCTGTCGGAATAACTTCCCATTTATTTCTACTAATAGATGAGGGAGCAAAGAGATCTATTCTCGGGTAAATTGGAGAACAACATGTTCTGTGCGGTTGAATAGAATACAATCATTTTTTTTCCTTTTCATACATTTATACATTATTTTCAAAATTGCTTTCTGTAAATTGTTTTTCAGCAAAATCATTTAGTGGGAGAACTTATGTTACTGCGGCATAACGTTTCTTTGTATTACGAATGAATCTATTACTAGAAAGCTGGTGAGCTAACAGACTCGCTAGCACGCCGGACAAAATGTTTAGCTGCATTACTTCAATTTTACATTCTGAGTTCAAATTCTGCCAAGGTTGACTTTGTATTTTATCTTTCGGGGTCGATAAAATAAAGTACCAGTCAAGCTTTGGGGTCAATATAATCGACAAGCCTCTCTCCCAAAATTACTGCCCTTGTGCCAATAATCTTTTCTACTCTAGGCACAATGCTCGAAATTTTGGGGGAAGGGGCCCGTCGATTAGATTGACCCCAGTACACAACTGGTACTTAATTTATCGACCTCCAAAGGACGAAAGACAAAGTCGATCTCGGTGGAATTTGAATTCAGAACGTAAAGACAGACGCTAAACGTTTTGCCCGGCGGGCTAACATTTCTGCCAGCTCACCGCCTTCCTTGTGCCAATAATAGAAAAAAGAAAAGAGGCAGCGAGCTGGCAGAATCGTTAGCGCACCAGACAAAATGCTATCCGGCATTTTTACGATCTGAGTTCAAATTACTCCTCCCCTCAAAATGGCTAGTTTTGTGCCAAAATTAAAAAGAATTATTAGTTGTATTCGTATTATTGCAGCTTCTGCTTTGGTTGGTTCTTAAGTGTGTAAGTTATATGTATTGTAGGCACAGCGCATTATTTCTTGGCTGCAAGAACTCTATGCTAGCTTTTGTGCAGTACTTAAGGCCATCTACAGGCTGTACAAAACAGCTAATGGAATATCCGCTATGACATATTATTGGTGGAAGTAAGGTAATGGAATAAATAACGAAGGGCCTCTACGATTAACCCTAATACCAACAAAGAAGAATGTTAAAATTGGAGCGTTAAACTCGGTGTGTTAACAAAGTGAATTTCAAGTTGAGGATAAATAATCGATAGCATATCAAATTAGAGGCTTGCCATTTTGCTAGAAAGAGTAGTCACAGTTTGTAATAAGAAAGACGCTATAGTGGGGCAGATAATTGAGTGTGTTTCATATGTGGAGAGAACAATAACCTCCATTCATTACATGTCTATGAGATTATATAGAAATGTGACTTGCTGAACATTACAGTGCGGCTGCAGCTTCATAGTTTGTACTTGCAAGTTCTAGCTGCTTTTGTTTGTGTTGTCTGCCATTCCATTGATCGGGTTCAACGTCCTGTGAGTGAAACTTAGATGAGAGTGAGAGATTAAACGTGGCTGAATGAAATTATTCTACCTTTCTTTTTCTTTAAGCAGTCATCTGCCATATAATCTTTTATTTCTTTTCCCTTTTTTCATTAATAATTTTAAATCGAACTTTGTCAATGAAATAACAGAATTTCATCGAAACCTTCTTTAATATATACAAAAAATTTTTTTTTAAATCAACGAACACCCTAAAACCATTTCACACACACGCACACACGTGCGCGCGCGCATAGCCTGTGACATCACATGCACACGCCTTCATTCATACGCTCACATTTAACTCCTACGCGCGCGCGCGCACAGCCACACACATACAGCCACACACACACACATGTATCTGGCAAATAGCTAAAATTAATCATTCAAAAAGTGAAATATATGCAAAGCTTGCAGAAAATAGAATAGTACAAAAAAGGTATATTATTCAGAATTTTAAATAATTTTTGTAATATTTTGTTCATTAAAACATTAGCGGCAAAATGCTTTGTAGCATTTTCTCCGGACCATTACATTCTGAGTTCAAATCCTGCCGAGGACAACTCTGCCTTTTATTCTTTCGGCGTCGATAAGATACGTACCAGTCGAGCACTGGGGTCGATATAATCGACTAGCACTTCCCCACAAAATTACAGAAAGAATTATCATTGTTGTTATTCCGCCGAGGTCGACTTTGCATTTCGTTCGTTAGGGCTCGATGAAATAAGTACCACTTGTGTACTGGGGTCGAGGTAATCGACTATCCCCCTTCCCCCAAATTTCAGACCTTATGCCTAATAGTTGATAGGATTATTATTATTATTACCTCCGCCTTCGCTAAGGCGGAGGTATTGTTTCAGTCGTGTTTGTTTGTTTGTTTGTCCGTGAACAAGATATCTCAAGAACCGCTGGATGGATTCGGATGAAACTTTCAGGGATGTTTGGCCTCGTGACTGGCACGAACTGATTAGATTTTGAGATTGATCTGGAACCGGGTAAGGGTTCTGGATTATTTTTCCTGTTTTCTTACTTAATTTTCTTGAGAGCAGTCGAGTTCACTTTTACTACTCTTGTTTGTGAGAGCAGTCGAGTTTATTTCAGATATTCTCATTCTAAAAATCACCTCTGGCTAATCGTTGAGAGGACGTTGGTGTTGCCTTGGCGGAGGTTTGCACTTTCTGAGTGCTCTTGTTATTGTTATTACCAGTATTTCTTCCGGCTCTTTACAATCTGAGTTCAAATCCCGCCGAGGTCGACCTTAACTTTCACTCATCGAGATCGATAAAAGAAAGTGCCAGTTAAGTACTGGAGTCGATGTTATCAACTAATCCCACCCACCCCTAGAAGTGCTGGCCCTGAGTCAAAATTTTAAATCATAATTCGTTTGATGATTATTGTTGTTGTTGTTGTTGTTGTTGTTGTTGTTATTAGTTACTTAACAGAAACGTTAGCGAATCAAATTAAACGATGTGTGTGTGTGTGTGTGTGTGTGTGTGTGTGCTTGCGTGGAATGGTTTAAAACAGTGGTTCCCAAAGTGGGCAGTACTGCCCCCTTGGGGGCGGTGGAAAGATCCGGTGAGGGAGCGTTGAAGAAAAGTGGGATGGTCATGGGGGTGGTCATGGGGGTGGCCAAAATGGGATGATAGATGTTAAGAAAAATATATACTCTTTTACTCTTTTACTTGTTTCAGTCATTTGACTGCGGCCATGCCGGAGCACCGCCTTTAGTCGAGCAAATCGACCCCAGGACTTATTCTTTGGAAGCCTAGTACTTATTCTATCGGTCTCTTTTTGCCAAACCGCTAAGTTACGGGGACGTAAACACACCAGCATCGGTTGTCAAGCGATGTTGGGGGGACAAACACAGACACACAAACATATACACACACATACATATACATACATATATATATATATATATATATATATATATATATATATATATATATATATATACATATATACGACGGGCTTTTTCAGTTTCCGTCTACCAAATCCACTCACAAGGCTTTGGTCGGCCCAGGGCTATAGTAGAAGACACTTTGCTCAAGGTGCCACGCAGTGGGACTGAACCCAGAACCATGTGGTTGGTAAGCAAGCTAGGTTTCAGTTTTATTTGTGAAATACAGTTGTTTTGAACTTGCTGTAGAAAGTGGATCTATATTTGTAACGGGGAGCGGAAGGGTGGTGGGGGAGAGGGAGGGGCGTTAGGAATGTGGCCTGAAAAAGTTTGGGAACTGCTGGTTTAAAGTATTTGATTTCTTTGATGTTAAAAGGAAGATTTCAATGAAATACTTCGAAGCGTGATTTCTTTCGTAAGTAAAGAAATAAAAGAGAAGGCGAGTAACAAAAGGATTGTCTTAAGGAAAGAAAATGTGGAATAAATCAAATATTTTAGTCGTGTTTCTTTGTGTTCGGAGTTCAAACCCTGCCGGTGTCGATGTTGACGTTCTTTCTCCCGTTGTCCGTAAAATAAGTACCAGCTCAGTACGTAGCTAGATTTTTAAAACATAGCCGAATATAGTAGTATCAGTCAAATACGCAAAAGTGATGCTTAGAAAAAATAGTTTTAATAAAACAACTAACATAAAGGATAGTTATAATAAAAGTACATAAAGGATAGTTATAATAAAAGTACATAAAGGATAGTTATAATAAAAGTACATAAAGGATAGTTATAATAAAAGTACATAAAGGATAGTTATAATAAAAGTACATAAAGGATAGTTATAATAAAAGTACATAAAGGATAGTTATAATAAAATACAATCCAATCTACCGTGTTTGCCGGCGTATAAGACGTATCCTCGCATAAGACGTATCTTCGCATAAGACGTATCTTCGCATAAGACGTATCCTCGCACAAGACGTATCCTCGCATAAGACGCAGCCCGAGTTTTCAAAGCGATTTCGCAGGGAAAAATGAAATTTAGCATCTTTCATAGGCATGGTTGTGTGGTAAGAAGCTTGTTTAAAGGCGGCGAGCTAGCAAAACGTTAGCACGCCGAGCGAAATGCTTAGCGGTATTTCGTCTACCGTTACGTTCTGAGTTCAAATTCCGCCGAGGTCGACTTTGCTTTTCATCCTTTCGGAGTCGATAAATTAAGTACCAGTTGCGTATTGGAGTCGATCTAATCGACTGGCCCCTTCCCCCAAAATTTTGACCTTTTGCCTGGAGTAGAAAAGAATACTGCGACACTGTACGAGAATAAAGTATGAAATCATATAACGTAACTTATTTAAAAAATAAAACAAATATTTCTTAACGGTAATACAGTTATTAAAATAAGACATGTATTAGATTTAAGTAAAGTATACTGGCGAAGAAGGTACTGTGATACGATGTAATGTCTTTGCTTAACTGTTAACGTACCATAAACAATTATTCGCAAATTTGTGCCAGCAGACTGTGATAATTTGGCTTGTTTTGGTATATTTTCTTTGACTAACAACAATTATTATGCTTAGCGGACTTATGTTCATCCGTCACTCTAGCAAACAACGCCTCGATCTCCCACTCGCTTTAAACGCAGGGCAATTTTTATAAAATACATTTAGAAATAAAAAGCGCGTTGTATGCGCCGGCAAATACGGTATATCAGCTTCGGTCCAAAACATTTTCAACAAAACATTTTCATAAGTATGTCCTAAACATCTATGCTTAGGCGTAGGAATGGTTATGTGGTAAGTAGCTTGCTTACGAACCACATGGTTCCGGGTTCAGTCCCACTACGTGGCACCTTGGGCAAGTGTCTTCTACTATAGCCTCGGGCCGACCAAAGCCTTGTGAGTGGATTTGGTAGACGGAAACTGAATGAAGCCCGTCGTATATATGTATATATATATGTGTGTATGTGTGTGTGTGTGTGTGTATATGTTTGTGTGTCTGTGTTTCCCCCCCCCCAACATCGCTTGACAACCGATGCTGGTGTGTTTACGTCCCCGTAACTTAGCGGTTCGGCAAAACAGACCGATAGAATAAGTACTAGGCTTACAAAGAATAAGTCTTGGGGTCGATTTGCTCGACTAAAGGCGGTGCTCCAGCATGGCCACAGTCAAATGACTGAAACAAGTAAAAGAGAGAAAAGAGTGTTTCATACGTTCTGAGTTTTATCGTTTATCTTTTACTTGTTTCAGTCAATTTTGACTACGGCTATGCTGGAGCACCGCCTTGAAGGGTTTTAGTCAAATAAGTCGGCCTCAAGACTTATTTTTTAAAGCTTGGTACTTATTCTGTCGGTACTTTTTGCCGAACCGCTAGATTACGGGGACGTAAGCACACCAACACAGGTCATCGAGCAGTGATGGAGGGCAAACACAGACACAAAGACACATACACATAGATATATACATATATATAAATATATATGCGACGAGCTTCTTTCAGTTTCCTTCTACCAAATCTGTTCACAAGGTTGTGGTCAGCCCGAAGTTATAGTAGAAAACACTAGCCCGAGGTGCTACGTAGTGGGACTGAACCCGAAACCATGTGGTTGAGAAGCAAGCTTCTTACCACGCAGCCACGCCTGCACCTATAAAACTTTCTTTTCATAAGTCCCAAGTTACTTTGGTAGTTGAAAAAAATTGTTAATATGCTTACGTCCCCGTAAGCTAGCGGTTCGGCAAAAGATACCGATAGAATAAGCACCAAGCATCATAGGCGCAGGAGTGGCTGTGTGGTAAGTAGCTTACTTACTTCCGGTAGCTAGCTTCCTGTCTTGCGCATTAGCTGCTTCTAGTTGAACCAAAGTGGACACTGTGTTTAACGCTGTCCAAAATTGAAAATGTGTGAAGTCGACCGAGGTAGGTGGAATTGTTTTTTGAGCTGTGTGTAATTTATTGTGTTTCAATTTTTGTCAGTAAATTTCGTATAGCTCTGGGGCAGTTCCGTTTGCTTTCGGCGGCTTTAAGTTGTTGCTCATTTAGTGAGCAAATTGTGTTTCTCGTTCGTTGTTATTGGTAGGCGTGGTCGAGTCAACATAACGGCGGACTGATTTTTGTGTCTCATTTTGCGAGAATTGTTGTTTTTGTGGGCGTATCTCGCCTCCGAAAAACTTGTGAAAATTCTGCTGCTGTGGCCCTGGATTACATTTATTGGAATACCTTTACTGGAATACTTTTATTTTGGAGTACCTTTATTGGAATACCTATAGGTATTGCTGGTGGCCGGAATTGTGTTGCTGTGACTTAAACTGTCTTCCTTCTTTCCTTTTCTCTGCTCTGTCTTCTGTTCTTTTGTATTTAGTTTGTTTTTTGTGAACTTTTTTGTTGAACTTGTTTGTGAACTATTTTCTGAACTTTTTTGTTGAAGATTTGAACCTTTTTTTTTTTTTTTTGCAAGCATGGCAAAAAAGAGCAACACTGTCTTGGAGTGCGAACTGTGCCCACCCAAGCAGTGGTTGAAAGAAATGGAGGAAAGAACAATGACGCTCCGAACCTACTCAAAGGTGTTGGATAGCGTCACTGTCTTTCCTCAAACTATTATTGAAAAGGAACTTACGAATGTTAATGCCAACTTTAAATATATTTCAAGGGGAGTCAAATATGCAACCGTGTGGTTGCTTTTTGACTCCCCGAGTGAAGCTCGCAAATTTGCGAGTGGGCCCATTGAGGGCAAAGAAATTTTGTTTCTGCCCACATATTGTGGACAAAAAATAACGAGGGCTTGGGTCTGCGGGTTGCCGCCTGGAATAAAGCCCGAGTGGATAGAGGATTCTTTCCGCCGAGGTCTGGGCGGCACCGGAACCAAGCTCCTCAATGTAAAAATTTTGCCAGCAATTGACTGGGAGGGGTCAAAAGCGGTGTTGACCCTTTGGTCCCAGTCGATTGCGAGTCTGGTGTTTCCAGACTTTTTAAGGACGGCTCAGGCAAGGTATCCAGTGATTGTTGAAGGACGCCTTCCTAAATGTCACAAGTGCCTTGAATCCGGCCATTTAAAAAAGAACTGTCCCAAGGGCCGAGGTAAGGCCCCGGAGCAGAGGAAAAAAGAGAATGTGTCCTCCGCCCCACCATTGGAGGGGGAGACGGAGGAAGTCATGGAGGCGGTGGCCTCTACGAATAAAAAGAGGAAGGTAAGCAACGGTGGTTGCTCACCAGGAGAAATAGAGGTTGGGGAAAGGAGGAGGACACCTCGGGTGTGCCGAAAGATGCCCCGACTCCCGCAACCGGTAAAAGGAAAAAAAAGAAAAGGAGAAACGGGAGACGGTCGGCAGACGTGCTGCCGACCGAACCCGTTTGCCCTCCGTTGAGAAGTGTGCCACCGGATCGGGAGGCTCTGTCAGTGGGATTTGTGCCACTGACAGAGCAGGTTGCGGCCTCTCCCGGTGATGAGGAAACGGAGTATATCTTCTGTTACCTCAAGGGAGGGCCCGTTGAAAAGTATCTGGATGATCTATTTGACCGTGAGCGTTACGACTCGGTATGTATAGACCATCCACGTTGGCCTCCGCAGGTGGCTGCGGAGGTCTTAAATCATAGTGAAGTCATGGAGGTCGAAAAGACCTGTCAAAAAGGGGATTTTATTTACGCTCTTCCGGGCTTGCCACTGCGAGATCTCCTGATGGCGACGAGACACTTGCTTGGAGGCCCGGATGAGGAAGATTAGATCTTTAAAAAGAACTTTTATTGAACTTTATTGAACTGCCATTGAATCTTTTACTTTTATTGGATTTGTATTGAACAATGTTTTCGAGGGGTTATCGATCGGCGGGCGTCGGTGCCTCTCATTTTTATTCACCTTTTGTTATCATCCTCATCACATTTATGTCTTTGTCCATCCCGTAGCTACTACTCTATGTACAGCCCTTGTGGCTAATTCAATGAAATAAAGTAGCTTGCTTATCAACCAAATGGTTTGGGGTTCAGTCCCACTGCGTGGCACCTTGGGCAAGTGTCTTCTACTATAACCTCGAGCCGACCAAAGCCTTGTGAGTGGATTTGGTAGACGGAAACTGAAAGAAGCCCGTCGTATATATGTATATATATATATATATATATATATATATATATATATATATATATATATATATATGCATGTATATGTGTGTATATGTTTGTGTGTCTATGTTTGTCCCCCCCCCCCACCCGCCCAACATCGCTTGACAACCGATGGTGGTGTTTACGTCCCGGTAACATAGCGGTTCGGCAAAAGAGACCGATAGAATAAGTACTAGGCTTACAAAGAATAAGTTCTGGGGTGGATTCGTTCGACTAAAGGCGGTGCTCCAGCATGGCCGTAGTCAGATGACTGAAACAAGTAAAAGAGTAAAGGATTAAAGAGTATATATATATATATATATATATATATATATATATATATATATATATATGTAGTATGTATATATTCATATTTATATATTCATATAAATATGCATGTATCTTTGAATATCATAAACATGTGGGTGTAAAGTGATACATGTAGGTGTCTTGTACTTTTATGCAAGTTTGCACACATCTGCGTCTATGTTTATGCATGTACGTATGCGTGAGAGAGAGAGAGAGAGAGAAGGAGAGGAAAGAGAGAGAGAGAGAGAGAGAGAGAGAAGGAGAGGAAAGAGAGAGAGAGAGAGAGAGAGAGAGAGAGAGAGAGAGAGAGAGAGAGAGAGAGAGAGTGAGCCTCTTCATATATGTTTCTGTATGAGAAGGCGAGCAGTCCCGGAACCCGGCCGAGCGGGCGCCGGCGACGACCGGCAGCGGCTGGGACGACGCCGAGCGCGCGGAGGCGCTGCGGCGACGACGACCGCTGCTGCTGCCGGAAGCCGTTTTTCGGCCCGACGCCCGGGTGCGACCTGCGATCGCACGTGTATGTGGGTGTAAAATTAATAATGTATCTTAATGCATTGAAAAATATTATGCAGTAATAAAAGTCAAATGAAATCATTTATTTTAACGGAAACTTTGCGACCGTTGTTTCCTCAAGATTTTTCCTTTCGAGCAATCTGATAAGATATGAATAATCAGTTTTTATTTCCTCTGCTGTCTCATTTACTTATTAGAGTAGATGAAGAATTATTCAGTGGGGAAAAATACTCGAAGTTCATTTTGTATTACATTGTCCCTTTCATAACCATCAGGCAGTTGTCTGATAGTATTGATGAAAGTTATTATGGTGATTCTCACGGTGGATTTTGCAGTGAACTACATCTATCTTTCATGTAATTCACAAATGTTTCGTCAGCCTCGATAGTTAGGTTTACTGCGCGTAAGGTTGACTAACTGCTATTTCATAGATGTGGAGATTAGCACGACGTGACAGAGCCATTTCCTGTAACACTCACAGTACTCGACTTCAAAGTTGCCTGATTAAGATACAGTTTGGTTGGTGCGTTTTTATCGGCATACAGAGATCCCCGACCCTAAAGTCATTCATTGCCAACAATCTCCGTCAACCCGTTTTTAATTGTGACGCTAGACATCCCATTAACTGCATAGTCTAATAAATAGAAAGGACTTTGAGCAAAACACAGAAGTTAATGTTTTCATGCGACATATCTACAATAACGCCAGAACGTTTAACAAGCGCACTTGAGAGTAGTTAGTGCTGTTTTCTTCCCAAAGGCGTACGTTATTAAGAATCTCTATTAATTTGCTTTTAAATGGGATAGTAGATATTCCATTGAATGTACAGTCAAACCAGCAACGCACAAAAGTTAACACTGTTTTATTGTGATCCTACTACACTACCATCAGGATATTTAGCAAGCGTATAGGAGTGCCAAAGCATGTATGAGCGCCAGAAACTTTTAATCATTGTAGAATAGGCAGAATTAACTTTTAATCATTGTAGAATTGGTAGAATAGGTAGAATAGGTTACCATTCACATTCTTTTTTTTTTCCACTGTTCTGAATTCAAATCTCGCTACAGTCAACTTTCTTTTTGCTCCCCCCAACAGTTAATAAAACATGTACCAGTCACACAATGGAATCGACATTTTCCAAAATATGTGATATGTGCCAATATAAGAAATTGTTATAAATGATTGAGGGCAGTCACTGAGAACCAAGTAATATGCCGGTTTCAGTATTCGATCCTCAGAAGGGGAGACGTTGGTAAAAAAGCCAAACCTACCTTCACTTCGGTTTTCGTACTTGTCCTCCACCTATGGCTATGAATGTCGGTACTAACCGAAAGAATACGATCCCGAATACAAGTGGCCAATATTGGAATGGTCATGGGGGATCCTCCGAAGACATTCTGGAGTAATGTTACTCAATAGCTCGGACTTCAGGGAATCTGTCCAGGTCGAGTCACTACTCTGCATTGAGAAGTCACAGCTCTTACATATGTCAATGTAAGAATTACTGTTAATAATTGGGGTCAGTGATTTGGAACGACAGTAGAGCTCCAGTGAAGTACTGGTGACAGGTCAACCAATTAGCTATACCACCTCCTCCTCTTCTGCTGCTGCCGCTGCTAAATTTGGTACATTATATCAACCAACTAAACAGCAAACGCCTCCTCCTCCAAACTTCGTTTACTGCCGTATCAAATCACTCGACTACACCTCATTGGCCGGATTTTATGTAACTGCGGCGTCAATTTTAGAAGCTAGGTCAGGAATTAAAGTAAACTAAAGTGGGTGGTAAAATCGGTGTAGAGTGATGTGAAATATTGGAGTTCGGTTATGAAGTGTTAATTCGCTCCAGATCCATGGTTTTCTACCAGCGTTGGTAATCCTTATCGTTAAAACAGAATGGCTGAGCATCACTGAAATACAGGGTTCAATTTAATGTAAACCCTTATGGTTAATAAAGAAATCATCATCATCATCATCATCATCATCATCATCATCACCATCATCATCACCATCATCATCATCATCATTATTATCATTATTATCATTATTATTATTATTATTATTATTATTATTATTATTATTATTATTATTATTATTATTATTATTATTGTGGTGAGCTGGCAGAATCGTTAGCACACCGTGCAAAATGCGTAGCGGTATCTGGTCTGCCCTTACGTTCTGAGTTCAAATTCCGCCGAGGTTGACTTTGCCTTTCATCTATTCGGAGTCCATGAAATGGGTACCAGTTAGGCACTAGGGTCGATGTAATCGACTTAATACCTTCCCCCAAATTTTAGGCCTTGTGCTTCCAGTAGAAAGGATTGTTATTATTATTATTATTACGCAGTGGCGGTACCATGGCCATTATTATTATTATTACGAGCTGTTAGAATCGTCAGAGCGTCGGAAAAAATGCTTTCCGGATTTTTGTTTTGGCTCTTTACATTCTGAGTTCAGATCTGAAACGTAACCGAAACCGTTAGCCTTAAATGTTCATTCTAATCTTAAATCTTGATCTTAATTTTTAAACTAACCTTAATGCTAACTCTAAATTCTAAATCTTAGACAAAACTTAAACCAAAGAACAAGATCCTACCATTTAACTCTAGATACTAGCTCTTACGGTGCTCCTAAAAAAAGAAAACCTACGCCCTTAAACCACAACGTTATTCGTTAAACCCGGGGACATCAAATACCGGGCCACAGACCAGTAACGAGCTGTGGATCATTTAGTACTGGGGTGCACAGAAAGATTGAATTTTAAAATTTTATTTCTATTTTACAGACTATCGCAGTCTGCACAGTATTTTTGTATTACATATGTATTATATGTATGAAGGCGCATGGTTCAGTGGTTAGAGCGTCGGGCTGACAATCATCAGGTAGTGAGATCGATTTCCAGATCGGGTTGTGTGTTGTGTTCTTGAGCAAGACACTTTATTTCCACCTTACTCCAGTTCACTCAGCTGTAAAAATGAGTTGTGACGTCACTGGTGTCAAACTATATCGGCCTTGGATAACACCGGTGGCATGAACAGGGGAGACTCGTATACATGGGCAACTACTGGTTTTCCATAAACAACCTTACCCGGACTTGTGCCTCGGAGGGGAACTTTTTAGGTGCAATACCATAGTCATTCATGACCGAAGGTGGGTGGGGGGGGTGTATTATATTCGTAATGATTTAATTATATATTATGTACTTTATCGTGTTTTGTTACGTATGAAAACTTGCTTTGCATGAAACTGGTTCGTGCAGTAAGAAAAGGTTGGGGGCCGCTGACTTAAACCATTGATCTAAACCGTATCTAGGAAACTAAATGCTGAAGCCTTAATACTTTATAGTATGAGGCTTCGTCACTTAACACTAAGTTAACTTACATCCTCTAACAGACGTGACACATATGTGCAATAAGGTGTCACGTTTATGAGTAATTCAATATCGGTTATGTCATAAATGAACAAACATAGAAGCAAATAGAAAGAAGTATACAAATGTTGATGTAAATGAGGAAGACAGACAGGCAGGCAAGCAGGCAAACAGGCAAGCAGGCAAATAGGCAAGCAGGCAAACAGGCAAGCAGACAAACAGGCAAGCAGGCAAACAGGCAGGCAGACTGATTGACAGACAGACAAGAAGATAGAAGATAGAGAGAGAGAGAGAGAGAGAGAGAGAGAGAGAGAGAGAGAGAGAGACGGACGAGTGGACAGACAGACAGACAGACAGACAGATTGATAGATGATAGATAGATAGATGGACGAGTGGACAGACAGACAGACAGACAGACATACAGATAGATAGATAGATATCTTTCTTTTATTAGCCACACAGGGCTGCACACAGAGGGGACAAATACAACTGTAGAGCTTTTCTTTAAAAATAAAAAAAAAGGTAAAATTAAAATTAAAAAATCCGATCAAAAGGGATCGGGAAGGGCAAAAAAAAAAATGAAGCTCAAGAACACAACGAGCCGCCCAGTCAGGAAATCGAAGCCACGATTCAGCGATCGTGAGGGCAACAGTCTGACCACTGGGCCACGCACCTTCTATTATAGAGCAATAATAGTATTGTGGGGAATATCCACACTTATTCATCTCATAAAGCGGTGAGATAAATGAATGAAACATACAATTTTTAAAACAGAAGCTAAAGAACTCGGTGTAACCTCGACGTCCTGAGTTTAGTAATCACCGGACTCGATTTGACCGTCCATCCTTTAGTGAATATTTGAAATAAAAGAGTCAAGTAATGAAACAGATTCAACAGACTGTAACGCTTTCCTACAAATCTGTCGAGCAGGAGGCAAAATATGTAATCGATATTGTGTAATATTTTTTTAGTATTCCAATATTTTAACAAAGAGCAAGGGTGAAATTTTCGGCATGCTCTTGGCAAATCGTTTCACCAACATATTTTAGCCTACAGGCTGTAGCATTTTTATTTTGTAATTTTTAATTGCCAATAACGACAATATAATTATAAACGTTACCTAATCTCAAATACTCCTCACCCTTTTCTGCTCTCCTCGTCTCTTAAACTTTTCAAGTAATATAATAAAAAAAAACCCTCTGTTTTCCGATATCTAGAAAATTTTACTTCCAGTCCTGTCATTCAGAGAAATAATCCGCTATGACGTCATATCATCAGCGTTCTTTTTTGTTTTGTTTTTTTATCAAAAAATAATGATGTATCATTTACACGGGGAAACATGACTCGAATGGAAATTTGTTGGAAATGTTTCTATTATGACGTAATAGTTGTCATTTTCTTTTTCTTTTAACAAAACCCTGACCTTGCTTATTGCTTTGTTGTAGCTTCATTGCTTCAGCAGACACTAACATTCAAAGTATGCAGACTAGTTCTTGTCAGTTAAATCCAAAACATCAGGGAGATATTTCAACTAACCAGTATAGTAAAACAGATGATGAAGTTAGTCTACAATCACGAAATTCACTTTAGGCATTAAATACACCAGCTGGAATCTATAATAAGTAAATCCTTTGATACGTCGGTAAGAGTTTTGTCTTCAATACGCAGACAACCAGAGAGAAATCTTCCACATACACCGCACAGAAATACATAGACATTGTCGTAGTGTATACATGTATATGCGAATGCGACTGGTCTGCTGGTTAAAGTGTCTGATTCATGATCATTAAGTCGTGGTTCATAGACATTGTCATCGTATAAATATATACAGACGCAGGCGTGGTTTTGTGGTAAGAAACTTGCTTCCAAACTACGTGGTTCTGGGTTCAGTAACAAAGCATGACACCTTGGGTGAGTGTCCTCAACTGTAGCCTCGGGCTTACCAAAGCCTGCGGTTTAAACGGTCAAGAGCACTTTAAAGATATATGAGCATTGTGTAATTTAAAGAAGTATAAACGTGTGTGTGTGTGTGTGTGTGTGTGTGTGTGTGTGTGCGCGTGCGTGCGTGCGTGCATGCGTGCGTGTGTGTAATTTAAAGACAGACAGATAGATAGATAGATAGATAGATAGGTAGGTAGGTAGGTAGATAGATAGATACCGCTGTATAGTTGGACAAATATACCAACAAACTTAGGCGGGTACACTTACGTTTTTAGAAGTTGCCGCAGTCATGTCAAAAGCTTTCGTTGTGTCGAACAAAGCTTGTGAGAGAAGGAACCATTGCTCCTTGCACTTTTCTTGCAACTCTCTGACGCCAAAGATCATATTTATGATGATTCTACAAGATTTAAATCGACATTGAGTTTTGGCGCAACGATGGGACCTATGAGAGTTTGCAAAACTATTCTGCAAGAGTCTGTTAAATACCATACTAACAGTTACAAATTTTAAAAAAACATTACAATCGTAACCATATTTTGATTTGATTTAATTGCAAATATTGAGACGACTGGAAAACGGCGGACGTCAGATATAAGTAAGTTTAAATTATGGCCACGTCAACGATTCAAACTTCATGAAAATTGTGGAACAATAAAAGCTTTTGTCATGGCGACTCTCTTGTTACCCATTGCTATCGTTGAAAGAGTAAATTTTTGGAAGAAATCTTGTTATACTGGCAGATTACAAAACACAACACTGCAGGCCATCACACCAAATATAATGGAAAACAGAACATCTTCAGACACTTTAGAAGAACGAGGTAATTCGGAAAACATTCATAGCTTCAAGACGTTGGCTTGATATTTCCAAACAGTGAATCAACCAAGGATTTTCTCCAAGTTCGTAAAAGTAACATCCACCATAGCAGTTATCTTCCTCAACTTACAATCAATATAGATAAAACAAGGTTTTTGTATATATATTTTTTTCATTTTGAAAAGAATATTATCTCGTACTTTCCTCTCCCCAGAATGAAAACGCTTTTGGGCACAAGGCCGCCGAGAAAGGATGAAAAGCAAAGACGACCTCGGCGGAATTTGAACTCAGAACGTAAAAAAGAATGAACTACCGATAAGCATTTCGCCCGGCGTACTAACGTTTCTGCCAGCTCGCCGCTTTTTGCGAAAGATATCTTGAAGTACATATATAAAAGATATGACTGTGTGCCGATATAAATACAAAAATATAATAATGAAATTTCGCAGTACATAAATAGTCGTTATGTTAGTTCTCCAGAAGCAATGTGAAAGTAACTAGAATTCACAACGCACGCTAACTCGCATACTGTGATTGCCTTCCGGTACAGACTGAACATCGGCTGCCTTGGCTTACTTTTAAGAAGGCGCTGGAAGAGAAGTATTTCGAAATATGCAAAATAGAAACGCTCTCCTCACGGCATGATTCGGTCTACATGAAACTGGAAGGTGCCAGACGAAATCTCTCTCTCTCTCTCTCTCTCTCTCTCTCTCTCTCTCTCTGAAAACCTTACTATTGTACTTTTGACAAAACAACAATACGGAAGCAAAACTATCTGGGAGAAATATAATGATTCGTAGAATGTATGTAAAAACCTCCAAAGGAAAGGGATATATTTCTTTTCAGATTATTGGTGAGTTGGCAGAATCGTTAACACGCTGCACAAAATGCTTAGCGGTATTTCACCCATCGCTATGTTCTGAGTTCAAATTCCACCGAGGTCGACTTTGCCTTTCATCCTTTCGGGATCGATAAATTAAGTACCAGTTAAACACTGGGGTCGATGTAATCGACACACTCCTCCCCACAAAATCGAGGCCTTGTGCCTATAGTAGAAAAGATTTTTATTATTATTATTATTATTATTATTATTATTATTATTATTATTATTACTATTATTATTATCATCATCATCATCATTATTATTATTATTATTATTATTATTTATTATTATTATTATTATTATTATTATTATTATTATTATTATTATTATTATTATTGTTGTTGTTGTTGTTGTTGTTGTTGTTATAGTTATTGTTATTATTATTATTGCATATAATAGATGTTGCAAACTTTGAAGACATTTATACGAATGGCTAACACAGATAAAGCAGCAGCTGAAAGCGGAAAGTTATTAAATAATAATTAGTAATGGGTGTGATGTGTATTGAAGCAATAAAAGACAGGATGCCTCCTCAACTATGCTGTTTCAGCAGTTTGAGCAACACTTTATACAGGATTTTATAGGAATGAGCAGTACAAATAACGAAGCTCGCAAGAATGGACTAATTTCCAAATATTACATGAGAGCTAAAGGTAAGTATCACTTTTATAGAAAGCCAAACGAAGTGGCGATTCATATCTTTAAAAATTCCAGTCCAATTTAGTTATAAGTAGGAAACTGTAGCAGCAAAGTCTCCAATTCATCGTGCGGTAGGGAAATTTTCGACAGTGCAGTATTCTACAATATAAGTTACATATCAACTAGGAGTGGCTTCAGTAAGAAATTACTGTATATAAAAGATCACCCACTCATTCTACTTACGAAGAGAGTGAGCGTAATCTGGTTTACTCCACCTCATTTAGACATCACTACAAATATTTCCAGAAACTAACTCTCGTATGCGGCATCACTTTCTGACTGCGCATAAGTAACATAATCTCTTCAACGCAAAACGCGTCAAGGTTAGTTATTCTTGACGAGACATTGCTGCTTCCAGCATCACATTCGGAAACAAAAAGCATGCATCTATTAAGACCCTGCTAAGCCACCCCCGCTGTAATTCGAAAATCTGCTTTTCCGTTGAGCGGATTCTGTCTCCTAAACTGAGTGGTATATAGAGTGACACTTTTCCTATCAAATGGTATATGGAAGAACTATAGGAGCTCACTACAGAGGTTTTTCAAGAAACAGTATAGCCAAAATCTGCATTCATCTAGGTTCAGAGACAAGGCCAAATCAGATTGTGCTATTACCTATTATTTAATTACAGGCTCTGCCTGCTTGAGAAACTGTATATCCCTCAACAAAAATGCGAAATTATTTCTAATTACCGTCAGGGATAATTTCAACTGACTTGATAAATAATGACAAATAAAATCGTGGAATTAACTATCGTGCTACCAAAACATAATCTTAGCTGAGATGCATTTATTACATCATAGTCACGCCCTAACATCCTTGCGACGCTCAACGATATTTTACGCCAGTAGATAATATAAAAAGTTTTAATAACTTACAAGTCTGACGGCGAGCTGACATGATCGTTAACAGACCGAGCAAAATGCTTAGCGGCATTTCGTCCGTTTTTACGCACTAAATTCAAATTCCACCATGGTCGACTTTGCCTTTCATGCTTTCGGGGTCGATAAAACAAGTATTAGCTGAGCACTGGAGTCGATGTAATCGACGCACATCTTCACCCAAAATTACTGGCCTTGGGACAGAATTTGAAACCGATATTTTTGCAAGTCTGTAGTGATGCGACAGTTCACATATCTATAATTTATCTAGAACAAACGGTCAATGACCCGTCAACAGACTGTATGTGTGTCTGTGTTTCTCTCTATATCTGTGGTGCGTGTATGTACATAATATATATATATATATATATATATATATAATTATAATACAGGGTATCTAAGAGATACCGCCACGCTGAAAAATAGCAGTCAAATCCTGACTCTAAACCACAATAAATGTTCGTATAGCACAAGGAGCGAAGACGAAGACAAAATAAACCAATAAAAATAACAAGATAATTCCAGATCCCGGATTTCTGGCTTTGCATAATAAATGCTTTGCCTTCATCGGTGGAATATACTCAAGTACATAAATACAAATATATATATATATAAAAACATACAGTATACTTACATATACGGACGTATACATACATATATATGCACGTATGCACACGACTAGCTTAAATTGCCCGCCTAAAAACACCTCGTGCGATACGGACAGAATATCAGCGCAGTAAATACACTGACAAAATAAATTTGTATAAATAAGGATAAGATCGATATTTAAAATATTGATTTTCTTGATAAAATCAATATTTTAAATATCGATCTTATCCTTATTTATATAAATTTATATATATATATATATATATATATATATATATATGTAATTTATTCTTTTACTTGTTTCAGTCATTTGACTGCAGCCATGCTGGAGCACCGCCTTGGTACACATATAATATATATATTTATTTATTGATACACCATACACATACGAGGGGAACGCTGAAAAGTTCCTGGCTTTGGATAAAAGAAAATTCAGGGCATTAAGCTAATTATGATTTTATTCAACATATTCCCCTCTCTAACCACGTTTCTGCAGTAATTCATATGGTTGTATTGACCATTGCAACAAAATGACACCACAACTTCAACCGTCTAAATTAGAAGCATTAATGTGACAAGCTCAGGTTCCTAATATTAGCAGCCTTTTAACAAGGAATATCAATCCACTTAGTATCAAGATATCACACGCACACACACACACACACTCACTATATATATATATATATATATATATATATATATATATATATATATATATATAGTTTGTTGTCTACACCACCTTTCTTCGTCTTTTGTTTTTTGTGAATTCTCACCCCCCCACCCCCCATATATATATATATATCAGGGGGAAAATTTGCAAAAAAACAAAAGACGAAGAAAGGTGGTGTAGACAACAAACAGATGTGTTAGTTTAACGCTCGGGGAGTGAAAAAGTCTTTAACGTTTCGAGACTACGCTCTTCCACAGAAAGGAACACAGAAAGAAACGGAGAGAAAATAATGTGTAGTGGCTAGTGATCTATCATGGCGAATGCCGGACAGAGGGGTCACACAGGAGAGCTAGGAAGACGCGGAGATAATAAAGTAGTGGTGATCCGAAAACGTAGGTGCGCGCACGTGTGTATAAGAGAGCGTGTATGTGCGTGTGGAAGAGGGCTGGTGACTTTGACGTGTGCGTGCGTGTATATGTAGGTGTGTGGATGTGGGGCTGGGGAGCGGTCAGTGCTAGTGTATGCGTGATGGTGTGATGTGATGTGGTGTTGTGTGGTATGGTAGTGTATGGTGTAGTGGTGTGATGTGATGGTGTTGGGATGTGGGAGAGGCGAGAGTGGGGAAAGCAAGAGTGACGTACACATAATTTTGTTTCTTGCAAAAGAGGTAATTTGGTTAAAAATTACTTTTACGCGGAACTCTGACAAAGATACTGATCGCTTTATCAAAAAACAAAAACAACAGTCGGTTAAATCTAATCCAATTCTGACAGAACGCCTACGAAATTCTTGATTTTATCTCGAAAACATTTTCTTTGAAAAAGAATACGATTTATGTTTATTTATAACCAAAATTTAATAAAGTTTCTAACATAATTTTCTTGTAATGTTTTAAGATTTTGTTTTAATTTATCAATAAACATTTTCAATAAAGTTATTAGATTTTACCATTTCCCTTGAATTGCTAAAAATAAAAAGAAAGCCTTGATTTTGGAATTGAAAATTCTATATTTCATTACTGACTCAAAGTCCAGCTATGGATTTTATTAAATTGGTGTAACGCCTGGAAACTATCCATGGCAAAACAAGTTTCTATTTTAGGATCATGCAATGAAATATCTTAACTAAATTAAGAAAATAAGCACTGATATTATGTTAATATTTTACTAAGTGTTCATAAAAAAGTGTCTTCTGTGTGATATTTGTGGTATGTTTTATCATTTACTCGTATCAGTCATTAGATTGTGGCCATGCTGGGGCATCGCCTCGAAGAATTTTTAGTCGAATAAATCGACCCCAGTACTTTTTTTTTCTGTATCTGGTACTTATTTTACCTGTGACCTTTACCTAGACGCTAGGTTACGGGAACATGAACATACCAACACCGATCGTCAAGCGGTGGTGTAGGACAAACACACACACACACACACACACACACACACACACACACACACACACACACACACATATATATATATATATATATATATATATATATATATATATGTGTGTGTGTGTGTGTGTGTGTGTGTGTGTGTGTGTGTGCATATACATTATGTATATATACATATATATATATACATATATATATATATATATATATATATATATATATATATATATATATATATATACGACGGTCATTTTTCAGTTTCCGTCTACCAAGTCCACTTACGAGGCTTTAGTCTGCCCGAGGCTATAGTAGAACAAACCTATCTAAAGTGCCACACAGTGGGACTGAACCCATAACCACGTGATTGGGAAGCAAGCGCCTTACCATACAGCCACGCTTCTGCCTGATATCATGACATTTTTCTTTTGTGAAGGTTATTTCTATAGATATTCTATAGAATTTATTTGTTGCTACAACGTTTCGTATTGAGACGTCAGTTGTAAACAAACAATGAGGTCGAAGACAAAAATGGCTAATGAGCGTATATGCCATATTTCGGGGTTGTTGCTCCTTCATCAGCACGCATCCAACCAACTATTGTCTCCAAACGCATTGCTTATATAACCACTGCATACAGCGGTGTTATGTTATTAGATATACCGATTTACATATTCAACGCATTCCTGAAGCTGGTATGTAAAGACTAATGATATGTAGGTACGTGGTAGTTAGTTATGCAACGTAGTCTTTACGCACCAGCTCTAGGAATGTGTTTGATATGTAAATTAGTATATCCAATAGCTTAACACTGTTATATGCGGTAGCTATATAAGCAATGTGTTCGGAGGCGAGAATGGGTTAGATGAGCGCTGATGAAGGGGCAAAAATCCCCGAAATATAGCATATACACTCATTACCCATTTTTGTCTACGATCTCATTGTTTGTTTACACCTGACTTCTCGATACGAAACGTTGTTAGCAAAAAAATTAGTGCTGGCTATAATTTCTATAAAATATCTGCAGAAATAACCTTAACAAAATATAAAAGCTCTAGAACCTGGTTTTGACCTATAAAAGCATTTAATATACTTTATAATATATTGTGGTTGCATAACGAAATACTACGTGCCTACAAATCATTAGACTATGACATTTATAAATAGTTAATTAACAGCCCAGAAATATATAGACGGGTAAAATACTTCCACATCACGAGGTTTCGGAACAATTGTCCATAGTTATTGTTTATCTCCTTGATTTTCACATCAGTTGGACAGCTGACCTCTATGGCAAAAGTATTGACCATCATGTATGTATGGTCGCTTTTTAATGTAGAATAAATTTTCATAGCTACCTGTTTTGAAGCAATGCTGTGAAGCCTCTTATTTTGTTCATCAATCCTTAAATCGTAAGAACGCCCTACAAACTTTTATAGTCACAAATATCGCGATGAATTAAAGATCTACGTTCTTTCCACAAGTACCCCCAAGTTAAGCCATACTTTGCTCCAGGCGGGTTGATACGTATTCTGTTGCTCTAATAATTCTTTCGACTAAAAGCAGAAGGACTGAAATTTGGGGACAGGAGACTAGTTGATTACATCCACCCAAGTGTTTCACTGGTACTTAATTTATCGACCCAGAAAGGATGAAAGGCAAAGTCAACCTTTGGCGGAATTTGAACTCAGAACGCAGCGATCGGTGAAATACTTCTAAGTGTTTTGCGCGGCACGCTAATGATTCTGCCAGCTCGCCACCTTCCTGATCACTGATAATAATAGGTATGAAGTTGGCATTCTACCTTGGGTACTGGATTCACAAGCTCCTTATCAATGGTCCATAGATGTCCTCTGTCGTATTTTCCTAACCACGTGTATGTATCTATGCATGAATGTAACAAGGTTCTCTCAGTTTCAGTCAGTCAAATCCATTCACTGGACTTTGATCAGCACGAGACCATAGTAGAAGACAATTGCTCATGTACCGCGCAGTGGGACTGAACTTAAAATCACATAGTTTCAAAGCAATCTTCTTAACCATAGAAGCCACATCAGCGCCTGTTAATAATAATCTATTACTTAGTTAAGTCATTTGACTGCGGCCGCGCTGGAGCACAGCCTTGAAGAATCTGGTAGACGGAAACTAAAAAACGACCGTCGTATCTATCTATCTATCTATTTGTATATATATATATATATATATATATATATATATATATATATTTATCTATCTGTCTTCCTCCATCTTTCTATCTATACCTCTGTCCTGGCCTCTACTTCACTGCTTCTGTCCCTTCCTCCTTGTTCCATTTCCTCCCTCCACCATCCTCTCTGCTCTCGTGTGACCTGTGGTCAGCTTTCTTTTCACTCCAGCCGCTGTGAAGGCAAGACGAACTACTAGCGTTCTACCTCAGATTCGCGTTTGGCCGTACGGCTTTTGAATGTTGTTTTCACTGTCCATTTTTTCCTGTCTTGGTTTGTGTTTGCCACCTTGGAATCCTCTGTGTAGTTGGTTGATCCACTACTCAGGAAGAGACTATTCTAGAGTACGTCCTGTCTGGTCTTCGAAACGTCTAGATAGAATAGAGACAGCTGATGAAGGGATATTCCAAGGGGCTTTCCGTTTTCCTATGTGTTCGTTCCGTTGTCTGTAGTTTATAGTTCTAACGTCCTGTACCCTGATATGCATGTATATACACATGTAGATGTAAGTATGTACATATATGTGTGTATACATGTATATATATTCTTTGTATATATATATATATATATATATATATATATATATATACACACACACACACACACACACACACACACACACACACACATATCCCAGTATTTTTTTTTCAATTTTGTTACTTATTCTAACGGTTCTTTAACCGAACCGCTATGTTACGGGGACGTAAATGCACCAACACCGGTTGTCAAGCGGTGGTAGGGGGCAAACGCACACACACACGCGTACACACACACACACTGGCACATACACACACTCGCACGTACACATGCACACGCACATACACACGCACACACCAACACACATGCACACACACGTATGTTTATTCATATATGCGTGTATAGGAAGGGCAGGGCCGGCCCTAGAGTTGTTGGCGCCCCGGGCAAGCTAAATTTCGGCGCCCTTACAAGTATAATTTTTTAAACTTTCACAAGAAGAAAAACTGAAAATGTAGACTAAAATGCACATGGCACCCCGGGTGACTGCCCGCTTCATTAAAGGGCTTCTTTCAGTTTCCGTTTACCAATTCACTCACAAGGCTTTGGTCGGCCCCAGGCTAGAGCAGAAGACATTTGAATGAACCCGGAACCATATGGCTGGAAATCAAGCTTGTTACCACACAGCCACGCCTGCACCTGTTAATAATAGTGTTAATTTTTGTAAAAAAATATAAATAAAACGTGCAATTTTTAACGTTGATATTACTTTCTATCAGATATGTTATCTATCAACCTGTTTAATGCAGCATATTCATTCATTCAGTAATAAACGTACTTGCTAAGATAATGTTGTTCTGTTTTTTTAGTTTTTGTTTTTCTTTTGTTCTTTTTTTAATGAAAACTATGATATTTCAGTTATTTTCTTTTGTCACGTGTCACGTCACATGTCATGAAACGCTTCAGAAAAAAAAAGAAGCAGTAGTGACCTATTTCCTGTTACTAGATCTAAGTACTGTACGTCTTTTCTTATCACCTCCACGCAGAACCCGTTTGCTTCTCTCGCTCAAAATCTCCTTCATTTGGATAACATTGACATAGTGTGTGGTAAGAAACTTGCTTCCCAACCACATACATAGCTCCAGGTTTAGTCCCACTGTATGGCAACTCGGGCAAGTCTTGTGAGTGGATTTGGTAGACGGAAACTGGAAGAAGCCTGTCGTAAATACACACACACACACCCACATATATATATATATATATATACTCTTTTTTTTTTTTTACTCGTTTCAGTCATTTGACTGTGGCCATGCTGGAGCACCGCCTTTTTTTAGTCGAGCAAATCTACCGCAGGACTTATTTTTTGGAAGCCTAGTACTTATTCTATCGGTCCTTTTGCCGAACAGCTAAGTTACGGGACGTAAACACACCACCATCGGTTGTCAAGCGATGTTGGGGGGACAAACACAGACACACAAACACATACATATATATACATATATACGACGGGCTTCTTTCAGTTTCCGTCTACCAAATCCACTCACAAGGCTTTGGTCGGCCCGAGGCTATAGTAGAAGACACTTGCCCAAGGTGCCACGCAGTGGCACTGAACCCAGAACCATGTGGTTGGTAAGCAAGCTACTTACCACACAGCCACTCCTATATATATAAGTATATATTTGCGTGTGTGTGTCTGAATTTGTCGCCCCTGTCATCGCTTGCGAACCGATGCTGGTGTTTTTATATGCTCGAAACCCAGCGGTTCGGCAAAAGAAACCGATAGAATAAGTACTAGGCTTACAAAGAATAAGTCCTGGGGTCGATTTCTTCGACTAACGCCTTTTAAGGCAGTGCTCCAGAATGACCGCAGTCAAATGAATGAAACAAGTTAAAGAATAAAAGAATACAGTAAACTCCTTCGTATCCGACACTCAAATATCCAGAACTCCCAATCAACCGGCACGCAGATCAAAAAAAATTAGAGAAAACGTGTTGATTAGAATCGAGAGAATTCGCGCTAATTTGAGTTAATTAATTGTCATTAAAAGAAAGTTTATACTGTATCTAGAATAGATCATTGCTTCTCAAAGTACACAGTACCATATTTTTTGTTTGACTGTATTTACACTACCTTTATTTTATTTGGTTAATAAAACGTATTCTTTAAATATCTATATTTCTTCCTATTTCTCCCATTTCTACCATATGCAGAATATTAATGATAATACTGATGTGTATATATATATATATATATATATATATATATATATATATATATATTACTCTTTTCTCTTTTACTCTTTTCTGTCATTTGACTGTGGCCATGCTGGAGCACCGCCTTTAGTCGAGCAAATCGACACCGGGACTTATTCTTTGTAAGCCTAGTACTTATTCTATCGGTCTCTTTTTGCTGAACCACTAAGTGACGAGGACATAAACACACCAGCATCGGTTGTCAAGCAATGCTAGGGGGACAAACACAGACACACAAACATACACACACACATACATATATACGACGGGCTTCTTTCAGTTTCCGTTACTAAATTCACTCACAAGGCGGAACCATGTAGTTACCACACAACCACTCCTATATATATATATATATATATATATATATATATATATATATATATATATATATATATATATATATATATATATATATATATACATATATATATACAGAGAGAGAGAGAGAGTTTTGATAAGTTTTGGAAGGTGCTAGGGAGCTTTTAACAAATTATGATCAGACATCCACAAAATTCAGCTATCCGGCAATCGTCCGGTCCCACTGGTGCCCGATAAAAGGGAGCTTACTGTGCAGTGGCGAATCAGAAATTTATCATCGATCTGACAACTATGTCCTTCATCATTTAAATGAAAGATGTCTGCATATCTCGTAAGTTTTAACTGAAACACTTTTATTTCTCATTTTTTACTTGTTCCAATCATTGGACTGCAGCTATGCTGGTGCACCGCCTTAAAGGGGTTTTAGTCGAGCGAATCGATCCCAGAGTTTATTGTTAAGTCTGGCAATTATTCTATCGGACTCTTTTGTCGAACCGCTAAACTACAGGTGCATAAGTAAACCAACACCGCTTGCGAAGCGCCGGAGGGGGACAAACAACACAAACACGAAGGCACACACACACACACACACACACACACACAGAAATATATATAGATATTATATACATGATGTAATTGTTCAGCCTCCTGCTTTAATAAATTGCAGAAAGAGTCAGTATAAATTTTGACTTACCCATATATATATATATATATATATATATATATATATATATATATATATATATATATATTTGTTCGAAAATATAAGGACACAGATCGTGTCGTATAGCCAGATGGAGACGATGTCTCCTGGGGCTAAATTACAGCAACATTAGTCCTAAACCAGGACTCCCATGTTATGTTGGCAAACAATGTTTACTACAAAGTACTATTGCTGAATATCTCACGTTGTGAGATTTAAAAATAGCAACTTTATATATATACAACGGGCTTCTTTCAGTTTTTGTCTGCCGAATCCACTGACGACGGTTTGGTTGACCCAGGGCTATAATAGAACACATTTGCCCAAGGTGCCGCGCAGTGGAACTGAACCCAAGATCATATGGTTGAGAAGTAAGCCTCTTAACCAAGCACCCAAACCCGCCCCTATGCAAAGAAAATCAATTTTTCCCGCTTTTCGTTCTAGCGAACGTCCCACTCTCTGCAGGAGACCAAAGTTTTGTCTTTCGATACTCTTATCAGTTTATACATACAAACACACACACACACACAGACACACACACACAAACACACACACACAAACACACACAAACGCACACACACACAAACACACACGCACACACGCACACGCACGCACACGCACACACACGCACACACACGCGCACACACGCACGCACATATATATATAAATATATATATTTTATAAATAGACATTTTTTATTATTATTTTGTGGTTCTATGTACCTACAGAAATAGCAGAGTAGCGGGGAGAGGTAGTAACCACGGTGTTGGAAGCAACGGCCGCAGTAACATAAGCAAATACGCCCCCAAATTATTTTTCAATAATAAAAAAAACTTCCAGTACCTCAAACTTCACTATTTGTAGTACAATCAACACACACACACACACACACACACACACAAACAAACAAAGAATAATATTATTGACAGCACTCATATAACAAACAATAATAAGTAGCAGGACGAGGTGTTGAGTTATTACATGTTTTATGTGAGAAAGTCATAGCTGCAAAGTAGCAAGGTTGTTAAAGCTTTGGATCAAATCTAACTTTTAGTCTCATCTTTTGTTTTGTCATTGAACTGCATCTGTGCTGGGGCACCACCTTGAAGAGTTTAGTCTCTTGGTTCCCAAACTTTTTCAAAATTTTCATCTTACCCTCCCATTTTTTCAAGGCTTCGCAGAACCCCACACTCCGCCTCAAAATGAAAAAAAAAATCAGAGAAAACGAACAAAGCAAAACGACCTTGTATAACATTTTTTATGAGGTAAAATTTTACTGATAAAATAAAAAAATTCAATGAAAGGAGTGAACTTGTTTGGTCTGTAATATGTCCTCAATATTAGGTTGCGTTTTTGATAATGCAACCTTCATGTCATGTGCAACATCCAGTTTATTGCGAGCCTTTGTTTTAATTACGAATAAGGTTGCGAAAGCCATCTCACATTTGTACGTTGTTGCGAATAGAACGATGAATTTGAGGGCCAATTTGGCAACATCTGGAAAGGACTGCGTCATTTCAATCCAGAATTCACTGCAACACATGTTACGGAAGGCGTTTTTTGCACTCTATCATTCAGCAAGTCGATGAACTGTTCTTGAATGACGTAATCTGACGAAACGTCAACAACAGAGATTGCAAAGGGATCGGTGATGAAATGATGAAGTTTTGTAGGTCGGAGAAGTATCTTTGAATTTCAGCGTGAAGAATTAAGACATGCTGTTTCAGTGTCGAGGATGTTAGCATAAACTGGAAGGCCATCTTCATCAAGGAAAGTATTGAGGTTCGGAAATGGCGCAAAATTCTCACATTTCAATTTAGAATACCACAAATGGAGCTTCATTTTAAATGAAGTCATTTTTTCATGACAGTGGACAACGTAGATGTCCTTTCCTAAGTTAACAGAATTAACTGATTCAAAAATGTCGACCAAAGAGAAAACATACAAGGAACCGAGTATTGGAGAATTGTCAGTGCAGTTCTTTTTTAGAACCACGATGAAATTCGCGTATCTCCTTTCGTAGAACGAAGACTGTTTTCAGTACTCTCTCCTTGGATAACCACCTCACATACGAGTACAGTAAAAGCGTTTCAAAATCGTAGCCATTGTCCTTGCACAAGTCAACAAAAAGACACGAGTTTAGAGAATTGGCTTTGATAAAATTTAAGATTATTCAAATTGTCGGACATTGTTTTAACTATGAATGCTTGACGATAAACTGTACAATGCGTACCAGTTGCGTTTGGAAACTTCTCATTCACCAATATCTGAAAGTCAGAGCGGCAACCAAGCATTGCTGGAGCACCAACAACGCGCTCCCAGTTTATGCCACGCGTATTAAAGAATTGATCCACTTTCTGGAATATATCATTTGCAGTGGTTCGGGTGTTGAGGGTTTCGCAAAAAAGGATTTCATCTTCTAGGCGCTTGTTATACACGTAACGTACATAAATACAAAGTTTTGCTAAATCTTCCACGTCAGTGGTTTCATCAATTTGGATGGCGACATAGTTAAACATTGTCGTTGTTATCTTTGAAATGACCTGAGACAAAATATTACCAGACATCTCAGCGATTTGTCGACAGACAGTGTCGCTGGTAAGTAAAACATGTTTAAGCTTCTGTAGTTCGGACGTTCCGATCACGAGTGAGATTATATCTTTGCAGCAAGGTTAATTTTGTTTTACTTCAATATCCTTAATCTAGTCATTCAGCTGGACTTCGGTCAAGATTCTTACCATCGGGTATAGTCCAGGCAGTGGTATATTCTGGGCTGTTACACCGCCAATTTTCAATCCTGTTTAGACTTGTTGCGCCCATATCCCCGCACTGATCGATAAAGCCGCAGAGAGACGCCTGCGTTCAAGTACGTGCGTGTACGCCCTGCGCGCGCCGTGACGCGTCGCCTCAGATGCATTTTATCTGTAAGGGTTTTTTTAACACGTAATTTAAGGGTTCTGTGTAGTGCATGCATGTTCAATGGTTCCAGTTTTAGCAAAAACCGGAAAACGTAGGGTTTTGAATATTAAAATTCTGAAAATTGGCGACCCCATCGCGGACCCCAGTTTGGGAACCAAGGGTTTAGTCGAACAAAACGACCCCGATACTTATTTTTAAGTGTGGTACATATCCACTCGGTTTTTTTCGTTTACTTGGTTTTTTATAATCTGCCGAACAATCGAGCTGCAGGTTACCATGCAATGGTGGAAATAACCATAAACACAAACACACACACACATATATATATATTTTATAAATAGACATTTTGTATTATTATTTTGTGGTTTTTTTGTAGCTACAGGTGTAGCAGAGTAGCGGGGAGAGATAGTAACCACGGTGTTGGAAGCAACGGCCTCAGTAACATAAGCAAACACGCCCCCAAATTATTTTCCAATAATAAAAAAAGACAAACTTCCACTGCTTCAAACCTGACTATTTATAGCACAATCAACACACACACACACACACACACAGAATAGTATCATTGATAGCACTGTCATATAACAAACAATAAGTGGCAGGACGAGGCATTGAATTATTACATGTTTTATGAGGGAAAGTCATAGCGGCGAAGTAGCAAGGTTGTTAAAGCGTTGGGTCAAATCTCCTAACGTTTTGTTTGTTTCAGTCATTGAACTGCATCCATTCTGGGGCACCACCTTGAAGAGTTTAGTCTAACAAATCGACCCCGGCACTTATTTTTAAGTGTGGTATATATCCACTCGTTTTTGTTTTCTTTTTCTAATTTGCCGAACAACTGAGGTACGGGTTGTCACGCAATAACGTAAAAAATACATAAACACACACACACCACAAACAAACAAGCACGCATACTCATATATATAGTCAAATCAAATAACGAACAATAAAATTAACGACAACAAACACCAAGAGGACGTGCTCGAGGAATCTATTCGTTTAACGCTCAAGAAAAAAGAGAAGGCTTTTGACGTTTCGAGCATAGCTCTTCGTCGGAAGGGATAAAAGGAAAAGTGCAAAGAAGGGAAAGAAATCACTAACAGCACGTGTATAGCCACATTGCTGAAGTGACCAGAAGTGGAGAGAGATAGTGAAAGTGATTTTGGGGGACAGGAGAGTGCGAAGATGGCCAGTGTGTGTGTGCGTGTGTGTGTGTGTGTGTGTGTGTGTGTGTGCGTGTGTGTGTGTGCGCGTGTGTGTGTGTGTGTGTGTGTGTGTGTGTGTGTGTGTGTGTGTGTGTGTGTGCGGTAGTATCTGTGTGCGTGTGTTTGTGTTTACTTGCATGATGTACGTATGAGGGTGTGAGTCAACGAGCAGGTTAATGAGTGTGTGTGTTCGTGTGTGTGTGTGTGTGTGTCTGTGTGTGTGTGTGTGTGTGTGTGTGTGAGCGTGTGTGTGAGCGTGTGTGTGCGCGTGTGTGTGCGCGTGCGTGCATATGCGTACGTGTGTGTACGACACGTTTCTTTCAGTTTCTGTCTACCAAATCCACTCGCAAAGCTTTGGTCGGCCCGAGGCTATAGCTGCAAATACTTACTCAAGGAATCGCGAGGTGGGACTGAACCCCAAACCATGTGTTTGTGAAGAAAGCTTCTTACTACACAGCTGTGTTTTATAACCATTCTTTCTGAGTCTCTCCACTCCGTATTCAAATTCCATCGATGTCAGACTTTAGTCGTTTCGGATTCGATTAAAGAAAAGAAATAAAAATAAACAAGTCCGTGATGACAGAGGATTGACAAATGTCTTGCAGTAGCTATTTCGGTTTAATGCATTAAATGTACAAAATCCTACATGGTTTTTTGGTTCAATCCCACTGTCCTTTCGAGGGTCGATGAAATTAAGTACCACTTGAGCACCAGGGTTGACGGTTTCGATTATCCCCCCTTCAACAAAATTGCTAACCTTGAGTCTAAATTAGAAACTATTAAGATGACCGATGATGATGATGATGATGATGATGATGATGATGATGATGATGACGAAGACAACGACGACGATGATGATAATGATAATGATGGTGATGGTTGTGGTGAAGAAGATGATGATGGTGATGATATCTAATTACATTTTTTTTTAAATAATTAATTATAAAATATCAAATGTTAATGGAATATTTTTCATTTGTACAGAATTTTTAACAAATCAAAAATAAAGGAACAAAGCAAAGAAAATATACAAAATAAAAACAGAAGCAAAGCATTTTCGTTGGGTGATTTTTGTCGTTTGTTGTTATTTCTTTTTATTTTTCGAAATAAAATAGAGTCACGTGTTCATAGTTGTGAAGTTAACAGGAAACAGTTTTAAACAACGATTTTAGTGTTTTTTCATTTTTGTATGAATCTGAAGAGCTAAATTTTGTAGGTTTTCTGTTTGTTTTGCACGAACGTAATATATGTATATGTATATGAGTGTGTATATATATGTGTATACATCTGTATGTATATACTTGTATATAAACATGTGTGTGTATGCATGTATATGTACATATACGTGTGTGTATGGGTGAGTGTGCATGCATCTGTGTGTTTATATATGTGTATACACGTGTGTGTATACAGGTGTGTGCATACGTGTGTGCATACATGTATGTGTGTGTGTGTAGAAAACGTTGATCCATGTTTGTACAGTTACAAAGATGAGTGTGTTCGTGTGTGTGTGTTCGTGTGTACGTGTGTGCGTATTCGTGTGTGTGTTCGTATGTGTGTTAGTGAATGTGTGAACCGTTGTTAACTCTTCAACTCTCTCGTTCTCTCTCTCTCCCACTCTCCCACGCTCACACTCGAACGCACATATAATCACACACGTACACACACATACACATACACACACATACACATACACACACATACACATACACACACATACACATACACACACATACACATACACACACACATTCAGAGCCGTTAGAGCATACAGTGTGTAAACGATATCTATCTGTTGTGATAAATGCACACATACAAAATCAAAAGAAACCACTATGTAATCACTAAACGTGCTAGAAACAGTAGCTAATATCCATTTCATTTTTTCAAATCACTCTTCCATCTTAGGAAGAAAAAGACATATCAGATAGTGTAATGTATAGTCTTACGTGTGCATGTGTGTGTGTGTGTGTGTGCTCGCGCGAAACAACCCTGGCTAAGGTGCATAGAGGGATGACCTGCCAGATATTATTAGCTTGGTCTGAGTATAGGATTACAATAGGACTTCTGACGGTTCTGAGTGGAGATTTCTCGATGCTCCATAGGAAACGGGAGGAGCTAAGAAATCTAAGTGAGTAACAACTCCAGCCTTAACTTTCCAGGCCTTGCACTTATGTTAGAAATTATAAAAAGATAATGAACAGAAATAACCGTTAAAGCATCGGTCAAAATAACTTGCGGTATTTAGTAACGGAGCTTTATGTTATGAGTTCAAATCACACCGAGATAAACTTTAGATTTCATCCATCTGCAGTATGATAAAATATTGTACCACTCAAATACTGGAGTTGATCTAATCGATTTACGCTTTTTACTCTTTTACTTGTTTCAGTCATTTGACTGCGGCCATGCTGGAGCACCGCATTTAGTCGAAGAAATCGACCTCAGGACTTATTCTTTGTAACCGTAGTACTTGTTCTATCGGTCCTTTTGCCGAACCGCTAAGTTACGGGGACGTAAACACACCACCATTGGTTGTCAAGCGATGTTGGGGTACAAACACAGACGCACAAACACACACGCACACACGCACACACACACACAGATATATATATATATATATATAATACAAATAATATGTGAGTATATGCATATATACGTACATGTATGTACATACCTACATCTACATGTATATATAGATGCATATCTGGGTACAGGACGTCACAAAATGAAATTTGGAATTTTTTGCGGAGGGTGAAAGTGTTAACAAGAACAGGACAGTGAGAACAAGACAGTAAAAACAGACAGTGCGGGTTGTTAAGCCAAGATGATAGAAAAATTATTATAAACGCTAGGTAGACGTGCAAGAGAGAAGAGACAGAAAAAACACGTCTTTTCTATAGGAAGGCAGTGGACAGAAAGAGAGATCCTCTTTCGTCATGTGTCAGCGGCGAGAGTGTCAAGGAGGAAGAGTGAAAGAGAGAGAGAGAGGGAACGGTGAAAGGGAGAGAAGAACAGGGAAAGGGTGGGAGAGAAAAACAGAAAGGATGAAGAACAAGAGAGGTGGGGATAGACAGGGAAGAGATAGTAGTAGAGTGCGCATTGTAATTATTAAGATAAAACTTACTTGGAAGAGGATGCGTGGCATTCGATCATATAATAATATAAATAATATATAAATATATGCATATATCCATACATATATGTACATACCTACATCTATATGTATACATACATGCATATATGAGTACAGGACATAAAAAAAAAAACGTTAAACACAATGAGAAACGAAAACATAAAAACGAAAACAGAAAACGAACTTTTTTCGAACAACGAAGAAGGACTGTGCCAACGAAGTCGCGTATTGTCCTTGCCTTCGAAACGCGGAGTAGATGGAACAGGGACAACTGACGAAGGGAGATACTCTTTATGTTGCATGTCTCGTTTCTCTGTTTGTTTGGGTTTTTTTATGTCCTGTACCCATATATGCATGTATGTATACATATAGATGTAGGTATGTACATATATGTATGGATATATGCATATATTTATATATTTATATATTAATTATATTATATTATATTATATATATATATATATATATATATATATATATATATATATATATATATATATATATATATATATATATATATATATATATATATACATATATGTATGTATGTTGTATATACATGAATAGATATATACAAAGAGAGAGAAAGAAAGAGAGAAAAAGAAAGAGAGAGAGAGAGAGAGAGAGAGATGCATATATTAAAAGGCCAATACATATGTATACACACGAGTTTATATATGTGTATGTAGGTATATACACGTGGACAACTTTGCCATTAATCCACACGGGGGCGATAAAGTAATGTACCAGTGATGTTCTGGGGTCGACCGTATCGGCTAACTCTCTCTCTCTCTCTCTCTCTCTCTCTCTCTCTCTCTTCAAAATTGTCGACCTTGTGCATAAACCAGAAACCATTATACACATATACATATAAATCAAATATACATGTATATATATATATAAAGAGAGAGGGAGAGAGAGAGAGAGAGATTAATGACAGGTATTCTCTGTATAGAATACACTTCGTAGTGCTCAAGAGATTTCAACTTGAAGCAGGTAGGGGAGTAAATATAAGGACATGCAAGTTATTCAAGTCGATATATAAAACATGTTAAATACATTTAATACAAAGAATGTACATATGTACACATGTAAAACAAGTCCGACTTACACATAATAGAAATGATTTCTTATATTATTTCTATTTTGAGTAAGTTGGACTTCTTTTATATTTATATATATACATACTTGACCAACTTGCTTGTTCTTACATCTACTATATATATATATATATATATATTATCTCAATCTAAAAATAGCAAAATAATAGAAAACTGGTAAAGTTAGTAGAGATAGTCTCTACTATCTTTACTAGATTTGTGCTATTTTACTATTTTTATATTGAATTAAATGAATGCAAATGCCATAGTTCTAGATTGACTAATTATTTGTCTTCTCACTACTTTAACCGATACCTATTGGCTCAAAGTTAAGCTACCAACTGTCAGTTTCTTTTTTCGACATTCACACAGCCACAACTCCAGCCGCTGTTCTAACTGGAATTTTGCAGGATTACCTTACTTAGCGCTAAGAATGCATTCCTATTAGTTTGGGTTACTTTGACCTAAACTCTTCGTATCTTCTGTACACATCACACTCACACACACACACACACACACGCACACTCACACGCAAACACACACACAGACACATATATATATATACTTATTCTATCGGTCTCTTTTGGCGAACTGCTAGATTACGGGGACATAAACAAACCAGCAACGGTTGTCAAGCGATGTTGAGGGACAAACGCATAAACACACACACACGATCCATCAACCAAATCCATTCGCAAGGCTTTGGTCGGCCCGAGGCTATAGTAGAAGACACTTGCCCAAGGTGCTACGCAGTGGGACTGAACTCGGAAACATGTGGTTGGTAAGCAAGCTATTTACCACACAGCTTATGTCTGTTTTTTAAGCCCGGTATTTATTCTATCGGTATCTTTTGCCGAACCGCTATGCTACGGGAAGTAAACAGACCATCAACGATTGTCAAGTGTTGTGGGTGACAAACGTAGACACAAAACAAAACACACACACAAATATACCTATGTCTGCCTGTGTCTATCTATCTATCTATCTATCTATCTATCTATCTACCAGACT
>NC_142931.1:126876834-126879334 GCF_046866305.1 Octopus bimaculoides
TTATGTCCTCCACATAAGAGTTACATAATCAACATCTAAGAGCTTCGCTGCTTGGAGCTATCGTCTGCTCTTGGATCGGAAAAGCGTAACGGCCACGAGTGCAAGAGATTTGATATTTGATGTTAATAACATCAAGCGCCTCAAGTTTGCAGGAAACATACCCATACAAAACATTTTTGTTTTATACAGGGTGTTTCTCTTCCAAGTCCTCGTTGAGGTACACTAGTCCTGCACTTCTGGGTTCACACAACAGTCATTAATGAATGAGTGGTTCTTGAGGTGTTAACTCCAAAGCTCCAAGTTGTTATTCACTTCATTTTTGAGCACTTGGTTGATGGATTTATTTTTTCCTACTGTTGTTTATAAGGTGTTATCATATGGCACCAACAAAAACAGAAAAAAAAACTATTTTCACTAATTATAAGTCTCCTTCTTGTTCTTTTTACTTTTCTAAGATACTGTTTGTCACAATCATTGTTTCTGTGGAAATCTGAAGTTGGTGACGGGATCTTACAGGTTTTCAAGACTATGGAGCGCATATCCTCTGTAGACCAATCAATAATCTCAAATGCTGGTACCAGTACTTATACTGCAAATTTATCGTGGAATATTGTCTTGTAAGAGGAAAGCTCTGACTACCATATGTATGTGTCAGATAAATTCGTTCGTTTCTTTCTGTTATTTGAATTAACAGGAAAAAAATATATTTTTAGATAATGTTTTGTGGATTTTTTGTAGGCCTACTCTTTTTACGTTTCTTCTTCATCGTTTTTGAAATTTAAATAAATTTCAACTCTTTTCAGGCATATGATGACGGAGTACCAAGTAGAAAACACGAGCATTTCCGACACCTGCCTCGCTTCGCTTTCAATCAAGGATACGAAGCTGCCAAAGCCACTCGAGATATTGGTACTGTGCACGAAGAAGGCGTTATTACTGAAAGAACTGCGCAGAAATAGTTTTCACGATCCAAGGAAAGAATATTCGACTCTGCGCTCCAGCCGACCTGCTGAGTTCAATGATGATAGAGTGAACAAGTGCATCCTCGAGGATCTGCATTAATTCACAAGGAAATTGGTCTAGCAGATCATCTAACGTCATTTCCAATAAATTTACAAACACACACACACACACACACACACACACACACACACACACACACACACACACACACACACACACACACACACACATACACACACATACACACACATACATAGATTCATGCATACATGCATAGATATGAACATTCACATATATATATATATATATATATATATATATATATATATATATATATATATATATATATATATATTGTGAGGAAAATGATTGGTTTACTTAGCTTAATGGATGCTGCAGTTACACAGATGATATGTTTATATCTAATTATGGTTTCTTTGAATTTTTACTCTGAAAAATATACTCTAGTGAGCTTATAGCCACCAGAAATGGTAAGAATATATGGAATATTAATTATTTAGATGTCAATTTAGTAATTAAGGATAATAATGAAATATGTACTGGCATTTATAGTAAAACAGAAGAATTTGGTTTCCAAATGGCTTCAATGCCATGGTTAAGTAGTAGAATTCCTTCTTTTATTGGTTATGGTGTTTTTGCAGGACAAATTGTCAGATAAAGTACTATTAATAATAATGCTAATAAATTTTTGGATAGAATGAATAAACTGTTAAGACGTTTAATAAAACAAGGGTATAGATATGGTAAATTGGTTAAAACTTCTAATCTCTGTTTACACACACTTGAAATTTTAAACAAATATGGGGTGGTATCTAGTCTTCAACTTAGCAAATATTTGTAAAGATTTGGAATGTTTACGATTCAAGTTATCTGCTTACTACGTCACCAATATTGTTTGAGACAATTGAGGAATTAGTAATTACGTACTACGTTATCTATAGTTAAGATTATCTTTTATGTTCTGGAAGTGATGGAACCACGTGGTTGGAAAAAAATATGTGTTAATACATTGTAGTTTTATTATCTTTTAAACAGTTTTAATTTAGGTTTAATCGTAGCAAGGTTTTATAATAATAGTTAATTACAAGTATACTTTTATTAGTGCCTATTTAATAAATTTAATGTTTTTATTAGTTACTAGTAAGTTTACATTAAATCTTGTAAAGATAATATATATTAATGAGTATGTAGTACCTATAGAAGACTGGTGGGCTTATTTGTATGACTTAAAGATTGGTTGCTATTTAGTATTATGTCTTCAAGTATGAAATTTGTAGTAAGGTATATGGTAAACTTTGACAACTGCTCATTTTGCGGCATTATTATATTTTGACAATCTTTATTTTTTGTTAGAAAGCTGACACATCTATTTCTTTATTGTAACTCATTTTGTGCTTTATAAAGTATTAATAAATCGTTTTTTGCTATTTTTGTTTAGAGATGCATAAGTAGGAAATTCGTACAATTTTGAAATACGAGTTCTTTCTTGGAAATACAGCATCACAGACAGCTCGGA
>NC_142931.1:126884334-126889716 GCF_046866305.1 Octopus bimaculoides
GCTCTCGGAGTTATGCTTCCTGTCCTAGCTACAACATCATGTCTCATCGGTAGGTAATACCGTGATGAATTCTGCGGCCAGCTGCTTATGATGTTGGTGATATCTTCAGTGTTAACTCCACAAACTTTCCATTGGTTGTCACATTATGCTGCTTTTCCTGCATCGCTGTACCCTTTGTACATCAGGTATTTGGTTGATATTTCCTGTTCCTGGATGGCAAACGCATACCCTTCAAAATGGGAGGTAGTAATCAGGTTGTTGGTCCATGATAAACTGCTTTGATGATCAATGTTACTATCATCTCGAAGCTCTTTACTAACATATCCATATATGGTCTTTTACTGATATACGCTCATCGTTTCAGCATGGAAGACTATGTTGAAAAATAAACATCATTTGGTCACATTCCATGAGAGTATCTTGGTCAGTAGGGTGTCCAGACTTTGAGCCACCTTCAAGGACTTTTCAGTAGACCCTCGTATGTATGTATGTATGTATGTATGTATGTATGTATGTATGTATGTATGCATACTTGAGCGAGCTCGCTATCTTGGAGATAGCGTGTTAGCTGTAAACTTTTATATGTAGTGGTTATTTAGTTCGTGTCATCTTTTTTCCATGGAAGTAAAGAGTTAGTTGCGAAATACAACAAGTGGAGTTGTTTTTGTTGCTGCTGTTATTGTTGTTTAGCTGTATGTCAGTTCTGAATAAGCTAACCTATAACATAATGAAATCCTTTTCGCACTAAACAGCCATCTTTCTTTTTCTTTTGTTAACTATATATCAGGGATTATATCAGTTTATCACATCTTGTATACAGACACAAGACACAGTATATCTATAATTACTTTCCGTATCTTAAATTATCGAGCCGTTACCATGACATATGGAAAAATCGTTTTGTGCTTGAGAGACCCTACGAAAGAAAATGCAAATGATAATTTTCTTCGAATATAGTATCCTTCATTTATGTAGAAATTACTCTCTGGGATGATTACAGAAAGCACAGAATTTTTTTTTTTTTTTTTAAAGAAAAATGTGTGCTGATAGATTGTGAAAGGAAATATATTAAATTGTTGGCGTGAATAGATTATAAAAAAGCATACGATTTGGTACCTCTTAAGCGGAAATTACCACCCGGAAAGAATATATTTAATGTATTCTTTTTCTTATTTCTTTTTTTTTTTTTTAGGAATAAAATATAGTATTTGATAAAGAACAATGATGGATGTAAAAACAGTAGAGAAATAAGAAAGAGAAATAATAAATCAGTGTGAAAAGACGGTGAAAGGAGACATATTAATTTATTGAAGTGTACGGATTATATAAAAGTGTACAATATGGCCCCCTACTCTAGATAGAGGAATGCTTAAATTGGTTAAAATAAAAAGTTTCATCGAAAGTAATACGCACGCATATAAAATTGAATTGATACATCAGGAGGAGTACTTTGAGAAGTTCAAATGGGAAGAGCTGATCATTCAGAGTGATAAAACCGCGTCTTTTTCGTTTGTTCGTCCATCCATCTTTTTTTTTTTTTTTTTTTTTTTGCCACCAATTATTGTAGAGAGGTCGTGGAAGTAGATTCGTTAGGCACCACCTCCGTAAGGTTCTACATGAAGCAACCGCGATTAAACATTCCTGCTGAATTCTCAAGCGTGACCCAATGAAACTGTGGATATTATCCAACCATTTCGCTCGAGGTCGTCTCCTAGGTCTCCTTGCTGGCTTACCCTGTTTGAAGAATCTGTCTTGCGATCATTTCCTGGAGCATTCTCACCGATGACGCTGATATGGCAAAAGACAGTAGTTGAGGAAAGAAATAATTTGAAATCAAATATTCTGAGCTGACCAGCAAGAGGAAAACAAGATAGATTTTTCTATTTAAAAGTTTTCGTTTCTTTAGCAAAGACATAGAAATAGGATGCTATAGAATCTTTCGTCTTTTATCTTCTACTTGTTTCAGTCATTTGACTGGGGTCACGGTGGGGTACCGCATTGGAGAATTTTTAGTCGAATGAATCGACTCCAGTACTTTTTTCTTAAACCTGATACTTATTCTATCGATCTCTTTTGCCGAATCCTGAATTACAGGAACGTAACCACATTAGCACCGGTTGTCAAACGGGGGGTAGGAGGACAAATACACAAACACACACATACATACATACATACATACATACATACATACATACATACATACATACGTATGTACGTATGTATATATATATATATGTATATATATATATATATATATATATATATATATATATATATATATATATATATATATATATATATGGAGGCGCAATGGCCCAGTGGTTAGGGCAGCGGACTCCCGGTCATAGGATCGCGGTTTCGATTCCCAGACCTGATGTTGTGAGTGTTTATTGAGCGAAAACACTTAAAGCTTCACAAGGCTCCGGCAGGGGATGGTAGTGGACCCTGCTGTACTCTTCCACCACAAATTTCTCTCAGTCTTACTTCCTGTTTCTGTTGTGCCTGTAATTCAAAGGGTCAGCCTTGTCACACTGTGTCACGCTGAATATCACCGAGAACTACGTTAAGGGTACACGTGTCTGTGGAGTGCTCAGCCACTTGCACGTTAATTTCACGAGCAGGCTGTTCCGTTGATCGGATCAACTGGAACCCTCGACGTCGTAAGCGACCGAGTACCAACAACATATATATATATACGAAGGGCTTCTCTCATTTTCCCTCTACCAAATCCACTCACAAGGCTTTGGTCGGTCCAAGATGTCACGCAGGGGAACTGAACCCGGAACTATATGGTTGGGAAGCAAACTTCTCGTCACACAGCCATGCCGGCTCAATACTTATGAAAAATAGGAAGCGCATAGGGTAGCGTTACCTGGTGGGGAAGAAATGAAGGACATCGAGAAGAATGGATATAAGTATTTAGGAATAGTAGAAGTTGATAAGATGAACGACAATGAAAGGAAGAGGCTATTTGGAATAAAATACCCGAAAACATTAAATTTGGAGGTGAAGGTCAAAATTAAATGGAAACTCTGTTTATTTGCAATAAAAACTCGAGCAGGCATGAGGTATGGTATAAGGATTGTTGGCACTCCGTCGTTTACGACGTCGAGGGTTCCAGTTGATCCGATCAACGGAACAGCCTGCTCGTGAAATTAACGTGCAAGTGGCTGAGCACTCCAAAGACACGTGTACCCTTAACGTAGTTCTCGGGGATATTCAGCGTGACACAGTGTGACAAGGCTGACCCTTTTGAATTACAGGCACAACAGAAACAGGAAGTAAGAGTGAGAGAAAGTTGTGGTGAAAGAGTACAACAGGGTTCGCCACCATCCCGTGCCGGAGCCTCGTGGAGCTTTAGGTGTTTTCATTCAATAAACACTCACAACGCCCGGTCTGGAAATCGAAACCGCGATCCTATGACCGCGAGTCCGCTGCCCTAACTAAGTCAATGAGAGCTCTACCCAAGAGGAATGTATCTGTCCTCATGCCTTTCAGCCTTGTCCAACAAACAACCTCTTTCGCCACAGCCACCAGGCAAATGAAAGCTGCCTTGCCTGCCCGATTGAAGGAGGACGTGGTGCCATCATCACTACAGACTCGGCCGACAGATGGATCTGTCCCACACGTGACAGCAGCTGTTCAACATAACCACACAAATCAGCAATTCCCGGAATGAACGAGGACGTGTAGAACGGTTTCGTCACTCTGCGCGCACCACGGGCAAATCCGTCTGACAGCACATCCGTGCCTGTAGAGTTTATCTTGAACCGATAGCGTTCCCCCCCCCCCACCCGGTAGTACTGCCAGGCCAAGGATATCTGGAAATTATCCATGATAGTTTCCGACCGGGAAGTCCTTAATAATCTTTTCTTTTATAAGCACAAGGCCTAAAATTTTGTGGAAGGGGATAGTCGATCACATTGACTCCAGTGCTCAACTGGTACTTATTTCATAGACCTTGAGCAAGACACATTATTTCACGTTGCTCCAGATAAGAGGAAGATCGATAGATAAATAGATAGATAGATAGATAGATAGATAGATAGATAGATAGAGAGAGAGAGAGATAGATATTTGAAATGTTTTTACTGAAGAAGGTCTTACGTAATTGGTGTGCTTCCTATTATAAATTACGCAGACCAGAAACGTACGTCTTAAATGATTTCAAAATATCACTATTTGGTTTGACTTCATTATTATAACTTTGTGTGTGTGTATGTATGTATGTATGTATGCATGTATGTATATATGCATGTATGTATGTATATGTATGTGTGTGTGTATGTATGTATGTATGTATGTATGTATGTATGTATGAAGAAAAGTTTTCGAGAGTTTGAAGAAAGTCATTCTCTGTAAACGAGAAAGAAAACAGTTGTGTTTTTTTTTTTTTTTTTTTTTTTTTTTATTCATGATAGTAGGAACGAAGGATTCGATATAGCAAATAATAAAGGTTTTAATTATTTAAACCTTAAAAGTGAATTAGTCTCTTTTTTGCAGATACAGAAACACTCAAGTAATCAAAAACTTCAACCACAAAACCGTTAACTGAAAACTTCATTCTTGTAATCAGTGAATGATTAAACCAGTTTAAGAACCGTACAAAATCACTTTGCATTTATATTAGCAACTGCTCGGTGTATTTGGCATCAAACCTTACTCCTTAAATCAAAGAACAACGTACACTACTCGCTTTCAGAGTATCACCTCTCCTGGGGCGTAAATGAACTTTTCTCATACGTCACTTCCTAATATCACACCATCTGCTTTTATCTACGGCCATTATCCAGAATAGAGTGGAGGCGCAATGGCCCAGTGGTTAGGACAGCGGACTTGCGGTCATAGGGTCGCGGTTTCGATTCCCAGACCAGGCGTTGTGAGTGTTTATTGAGCGAAAACACCTAATGCTCCACCAGGCTCTGGCAGCAGTTGGTGGCGAACCCTGCCGAACTCTTTCACCACAACTTTCTCTCACTCTTACTTCCTGTTTCTGTTGTGCCTGTAATTCAAAGAGCCAGCCTTGTCACACTGTGTCACGTTGAATATCTCCGAGAACTACGTTAAGGGTACACGTGTCTGTGGAGTGCTCAGCCACTTGCACGTTAATTTCACGAGCAGGCTGTTCCGTTGATCGGATCAACTGGAACCCTCGACGTCGTAAGCGACGGAGAGCCAACAACAACAATCCAGAATACTTTTATATAATGTATGCATTACTTTCATTTTAATTTTATTTAATAAGTTTTCATTTTCCTTTTGTCTTTATTATGTTCCTCGCCAAATAGGCTATGAATTGGTAGAATTGTTAGCATATCGATCGTACGCTTTTTATGTAGCAGCGTTTTGTATTCTGGTTCAAATCCTACCTAGGTCAAATTT
>NC_142931.1:126892716-126895216 GCF_046866305.1 Octopus bimaculoides
TCTGCAGCTCGCCTCCTTATTGTATTTATATATTGGTTTCAAATTTTGGCACAAGGCCAGTAATCTCGGCGAAAAGACGATGGCATAGACCCCAGCGCTCAACTGGTACTAATTTTACCGAAACCCGAAAGAATTAACGGGAAAATCGGACTATACTACTCCCCAAACCCTACTACATTATACCACAGTACACTGTACTATACGCTGCCCCACATCATACTACAAAACATTACAATACACCACGCCAAACGCCACTCCACTACACGAGTCCAAGCACACTGCACTACAGTATAGCACAGTGCATTAAAGCACTCTACGCCACCACAGACCTCACTACACCACACCACAGTACACTACACTACACGCTGCATCACTCCACACCATACCACACCTCTCTACATCACAATACACTAAAATACACGACGTCAAACACCACTCTACTACCAGAGACTAACCTCCTCATTATATCGCACTACGCTACAACACTCTACACCACCCAGGCCTTACTACACTACATCACACTACACCACACTATATGTTGTATTACACCATTCTATACCACACTACATAACAGTACTGCACAATACACCACACCAAACACCACTCCACAACACGGGACCAACGACAATTCACCACACTACACTACAAGACTCTACACCACCTGAGACCCTACTAAACCACACCACGGTACACTAAACTACACGCTGTACCACACGATGCCACACGACACCACTCACAACACACTCCGCCAAACGAGAGCAACAATACGAGACTAACCACACTAGACAGAATATCACGTTACTCTACACCACTCTACACCATCCTACACCCCACTACACCAGACGCCACAATACCATACCAGAGATACACTACAATACACGCTGCCCCACATCACATCACACTCAACGCCACAATAAATTACACCAAATATCACTCCACAATACCAGACGACCACGCTACACCACTCTACAGCCTATCACATCGCACTACATCGTGGCACCCCACAGTGCACTCCAACACTCCACACAACACCGCATCATACCAGACTACACTCCACACCGTCTTCAAACATGGACACGCTGGGCATTTTCCCAGGAGAGGAGCGTGAGTTGAGGAGGTCCAGTTCTGAACTATGTAATGCTTTGGTTTACTGTCAACATATAAATACTATTAAGGCGGCGAGCTGGCAGAATCGTTAGCACGCCAGGAAAAAATGCTTAGCGGCATTTCGTCCGTCTGTGTGTCCTGAGTTCAAATTCCGATTTTCCCGTTAATTCTTTCGGGTTTCGGTAAAATTAGTGAGCTTTGATGTGGGGCAGTATCTCTGGTACAGTTTGGTGCAGCGAAGTGCGTAGTATAAATGAAGCGGGGAAGTGTTATATTGTGTTATACGTTGTAGTTCGGTATGTTGTAGTGTTGAGGTGCGGCTGAGTATACCGTGGTTTAGTTTGGTGGTGTGGGTGTAGTGCAGAGTGGTACTGTGTGTTGTGGTACAATATGTCAGGGAGTGGTTGTTGAGGTGTTGTGTGTAGTTTGGTGTAATACAGCGTGGTATGGTAGAAAAGGTTTGATGTGTTGTAGAGTGTATGATGTAGTATGACACGGTGTGATGTTGTAAGTGTGGTGTTGAGCATCGTAATTGGTTGTCACGGGTGGATTGATATTGATCGTAAATTTATTTGATCAGGTTCGGCTTAAAGCTAAACAACAGCAACAACTACTTCAACAACAACAAAAATCACGACAGCAGCAGCAACAACAATAACAACAATAGTGATGTATGAAACTCTAGTATACAACACTATGCTGAAGCATAAATTGCAGAGGGCGCCCCTGCGAGTGTGCTCCACTTGTGAGAAATAGCTGCCAGATTTTCCACAAGTCACACCCATCAGTCATTTAAAAGGCATGATAATCACGGTTGGAACGTCGTTAAACATAGCTCTGCGCGGGGATAACCTGGAGCTACAAGACGATAACAATTCACCCTTACCAGAGTATACTGTACCGAACTGCAGAGTATACTGTACCTCCCACCACACAACACTGCAACACGAACCCCCTCATCGTAATCTCACTGCCGCATGTGTATGTCAACAAGGTGCTTCTATATGGTTCTAAAGTCTGCTAGAAATAGCAGCCAGAACACCATGAAATTACAACGTAAAGGTGTTAACGAATACCGTTACATGATATAGTCGCAGATACACACCGCATAAGAAGACAGGATGGTCGCAGCTGGAACGCCTTTTAATTATAGGTCTGGTCGATAAGTACTGACCTGAGGCATAAGCATCAACAACATAGCCATGAACCAAAACTACACTGCACCGCAGCTTCCACTACACTATTGCAGACACAACTACACTGCAGTATACACGACCACACCACAGCCAACGCTACAACACATTTATCCCTCCATCGCACCATACACCACTATCACAGCGATTCCAAACCGCTAAATACCAAGCCCCGCCTTCCAAAACAAAAATTAGTTCAA
>NC_142931.1:126900216-126920216 GCF_046866305.1 Octopus bimaculoides
ATCTTTTATTTGTCTAAGTTATTGGACTGCAGCCATGCTGGAGTAACGCATTAAAGAGTTTAGTCGAACAAGTCGACTCCAGCACTTATTTTATCAGTCTGTTTCGGCAAACCCCTAATATACGGGGACGCAGACTTACACCTGTTGTCAAGTGTTGTGGAGGAGAGAGCAAATACAAACACACACATATATATAAACAATGGACTTCCACACAGTTTCCGTCCATAAAATTCACAAACAAGGCATTGGTCGACCCAGGGTTATAGATGGCAGCTACAGACTAACACAGAGGATTGGTTGGCAGACCTGTAGAAGGAAAGAACGAACGAACGAACGATTCAGCCATGTAAAAGATGGGAGCGGAACAAAAGTTAGTAATAATAGTCAAGCGACGACAACTGCAATATTTTGGCCAAGTCTTCAGAGACCAGAACCAGAATCATTGGGAACTTGTAGTGGTGGAACTTTCAGACAGGCGACAGAGATGAAGACTGAGAGATAACAAGGGCGGGATACGGAGAAGCCTGCAGGACACGGAGGAGCCTGCAGGACACGGAGGAGCCTGCAGGACACGGAGGAGCCTGCAGGACACGGAGGAGCTTGCAGGACACGGAGGAGCCTGCAGGACACGGAGGAGCCTGCGGAGTGTGCGAGTGCAACACGTGACTACGTTGTGTGATGAGAAGTGGTGGTTGTAACTGAGGCCTCCGGCTCTCTGGTATGAGGATGACTGTATTCATTAATTTATTCATTCATCTATTCATTCACTTTTAAGTTTGTTATAGTTAGGTTTTCTAGGTAATCTAGCTATAGCTGGAGCAAGGAATGCTATGAGATTGCGAGTGTTATGTCATTTATGTTCAAGCATGCCTGACTAGGTTGAAAAAAAGAGGGTGAGAAGATTGATCCATGTAATACACCATTCGTAAAATTGTTCGTTCTGGAAGTGTTGTTCTGGCTTGGCAGCCTGACACGTAGTGCGCTAACCAGCATTTGAGTGTCCTTTCTTGAAGTAGGGTCGTGTAAATTTTTGCATAAACGAACAGCGCGGAATGGAGTCGGGAAGCTTTGCTGGTGTCAATGGTACATGTGCGAGGTTTTGTTGTCATGATTATTATTATCTTCGTTTGGGTAGTTGGTTGGCTGGCAGAATCGTTATTTCGCTGGACAAAATGGTCAACGGCATTTCTTCCGGCGCTTTATGTTCTGAGTTCAATTTCTGCCGAAGTCAACTTTCTCCTTTCATCTTTTCGGGATCGATAAAATAAAGTAGCGTTCAAGTACTGGGGCGGGGAATGTAATCGAATAATTTCTGCTAAAATTACTAGCTTTGTGCCAAAATTTGAAAATTTATTATTGCCTTATAGTTTGTGTTTTTTTTTTATTTGTATTATTGTATCTATTGTCATATTCAGCTGAATCAATCAGACAGTCTAACCATAACCACCCGCTGCAGTTTTTTACACAGTTCTAAATGCACTCAGAATACTTCCTTTCTAAAGATGATTTGATGGAGGCGCAATGACCCAGTAGTTAGGGCAGCGGACTCGTGGTCATAGGATCGCGGTTTCGATTCCCGGACCGGGCATCGTGAGTGTTTACTGAGCGAAAACACCTAAAGCTCCACGAGGCTCCGGCAGGGGATGGTGACGAACCCTGCTGTACTGTACCACCACAACTTTCTCTCACTCTTACTTCCTGTTTCTGTTGTGCCTGTAATTCAAAGGGTCAGCCTTGTCACACTGTGTCACGCTGAATATCCCCGAGAACTACGTTTCGGGTACACGTGTCTGTGGAGTGCTCAGCCACTTGCACGTTAATTTCATGAACAGGCTGTTCCGTTGATCGGATCAACTAGAATCCTCGACGTCGTAAGCGACGGAGTGCCAACAACAACAACAAAAGATGATTTGGTCTGATTTGACAGAGATTTGACTGCTATTTCTAGACAGGCCGAGTGACCACATAAGGGTTCCCGTGTTGGTTTCGAATATTGTAGTAGTTGTTGCTTGCTGTTGTTGTTACTTGAACCAAAATCAACCCTAACTAAGCAAACCTACGATCAAAAACAATCCAGCTATGACCATCCTGTTTTTTTCGAGGCTTATATAACTATCTTATTTAATGTGTCCTTGCTTTTTCAAGACAGGAGGCTGTGATTTGAGCAAGACTTAGCAGCTATTTCTAGCAAATCGAGCGGTCACATGGGGATTTCTTCACTACGTTGTTATTTGTGCAGTTGCTGTTATTGTTGTTGTTGTTGTTTTTGTTGTTGTTGTTGTTGTTTAGCCTTAATACAACTCTGATCAAACAATCTTATGCAATAACGTAACTGGCATGGCGGGCAATTTTTTTTTTGGCGGTGACACTTTAGAGTCACCTATATAAGTCCGTGGAGGCCATGGGGCCCGCAGAAGCATAAACTCAAGGACAGCTCCGGGTTACACACACCACTGGCTATACACCGCTGATCATATAATCAAAGGATTTCCAATCATGGCCAACCCGTCTTTTTAAGGGGTTATCTAGGATTGATTACACTACCTCATGAATACTGTCCGTATTTAAGATGGCGTGGGTGATCTGAGAGAGATTGGGTTACTATTTCAAGCAAGGTGAGCGACCACGTACAAGCTTCCTTGCTGTGATGCTGTTACTTCACAGCCATATTTTTTCATGTTGTTGTGGTTATTGTCGTCGTTAGCTCCAAGAAGACCCTCATCAAGCAGATCTATGAAAAAAGCGTTCCAGCTGTGACCATCCTTTCTATATTCTATGTCCAAGAAAGCAACACTTACATTATCCAAGGTGTCCTGAATTTTTTTCTTCTAAACAATGTAGGGCATGTAATTTGAGGGAGATCTTACTCCTACGCAAGTGGCTCCACACACACGCAATCACATATATCACAAAAGTGTGTATGTATGAATTTTTATATATTTATAAATTTTCGTGTATATGTATGTATTTATAAATTCTTAGGAGTTTTTTATATATCATATAGATGAATGCATCTATGTATATACTTTGTATACCATGGAGAATTTCGCTAATATGGATTGAATGAATATATGCATCGGCCTTTGAATTTGTAAAAAGAAACAAAGAAAATGCACACTAAGTATAAAAGTAATGGATTTCTTTCTAAAAACAAAGATATATACATACAAATAAATGATTTGCGGTGGAATTAAGAAATATAAAAGTCATTATTATGAGTCAATATAGAAAGTCATACCGGTTTCGTCATTGCTGACTTTATATATATATATATATATATATATAACAAATTATATATAAGCATATGCATGTATACATACATATATGTACATACCTACATCTACATGTATATATAGATGCATATTCGGGTACAGGACGTTAGAAAATGAACGGGAGCATAAAAACAAAACGGACTTTGTTTACAGAGAACAGAACGAACACATAGGAAAACAAACAAGCCACTTGGAATTATTCCTTATATATATATTCTTTTATACGTTTCAGCCCAAAGCCTGTAGCCATGCTGGAGCACCGCCAGTAAAAGACACCGAATTCATGTTCACTCGTTTAACAGAACGCAGTTTCAACCAACGGACCGCTGGGTTATGGACCCAGCGCGCTTCCACTGTACCATCCGATTACCAATATATGGGCGCAGGCATGGCTGTGCAGAGGTGCAAGTACGGTTGTTTGTTAAGAAGCTTGCTTCCCAACCATATGGTTCCAGGTTCAGTCCCACTGCATGACACCTTGCGCAAGTGTCTTCTACTAAAGCCTTGGGCCGACCAAAACCTTTTAAGTGGATTTGATAGACGGAAACTGAAAGAAGCTCACCGTATATATATGTATATACATATGTGTGCGTATGTGTGTGTGTGTGGGTGCGTGTGTGTGTGTGTCTGTGTTTGTGTATCTGTGTCTGTGTTTGTCACCTGCCACCGCTCGACAACCAGAGTAGATATGTACACGTCCACGTAACTTAGCTGTTCGACAAAATAGACAGATAGAATAAAAAAAAATAATGAATACTGAAGTCGAGTAATTGGACAAAAATCTTTGAAAGTGATGCCCCAGCATGGCCGAAATGCACATAGTTTCACATACATACTTTCTACACAAACATACATATATATGTCCACATATATACAAATACACACATGTTATGCACACACGCACGTGCGCTCATAGACGCAAAACATGCACACTTGTTAGGTTAGTTGTGATACTTTTACTAAGTTGACTGATTTGAATATCAGCTGTCTGTGCATAGACACCGTCAACCAATTTGTCAGTCTGGCTGCCTATCTTTTTATCTGTCCATCTGTTTTTGTGTCTATCTGTTTGCCTATCTGTCTGTCTAACGCCGTGGGAGAGCGCGCGCACACGCGTGTGGTGTGTGTGTGTCTGTCTGTATCTGTGTGAGTGTGTATGACTATGGGTTAACGATACTGTTCAACAATACTTTATAGATATCACCCTGCAATGTGTAGGCACACATACACAGCAGAAAGCTACTAATACAACCTATTACAGCCGATCAACTATCAATCCTGTACGTGGTCGCTCGATCTGCTAAAATAAACAGTCAAATCTCCTCAAAATGACGAGGCTTTGCCGTCTAAAGAAAAAGCATGAACTTATTCCACAATTGGGAAATAACAGTTAAAGTAAGATAAAATAAAATAAGATAAAATAAAATAAAATAAAATGAGATGAGATGAAATGAATTGAGGTGGAATTAAGAAATATAAAAATAATTATAATGAGTCAATATAGAAAGTCATACCGGTTTCGTCATCACTGACTTTATATATATATATATATATATATATATATATATATATATATATGTAAAAACAAATAGTAAATGAGTATATGCATATATACGTACAGGTATGTGCATACCGACATCCACCTGTATGTATAGGTGCATATCTGGGTACAGGACATTGCAAACAAAACGTAGACGAGAAAACACACAAGCCACATAGAGAACATTCTTCTTCATCAGCTACCCTCGTTTTAACACCGGCGTTTCGAAGAGCTGGGCAGGACGCATCGTTAAAACGGCTCTTCCCATATATATATATATATATATATATATATATATATATATATATATATATATATATATATATATATATATATATATATATATATATATATATATATATATATATATATATATACATATATATTTTTTTATACGTTTCAGCCCAAAGCCTGTAGCCATGCTAGAACACCGCCAGTAAAAGAGACCGAATTCATGTTCACTTGTTTAACAGAACGCAGTTTCAATCAACGGACCGCTGGGTTATGGACCCAGCACGCTTCCACTGTACCATCCGATTACCAATATATGGGCGCAGGCATGGCTGTGCAGAGGTGCAAGTACGGTTGTTTGCTAAGAAGCTTGCTTCCCAATCATACGGTTCTAGGTTCAGTCCCACTGCATGACACCTTGCGCAAGTGACTTCTACTAAAGCCTTGGGCCGCCGACTAAAGCCTTCTAAGTGGATTTGATAGACGGAAACTGAAGATAGGATGATGATTAAAGGCGGCGAGCTGTCAGAAACGTTAGCACGCCGGGCAAAATGCAGACTTACAAAGAATAGTACTGGGCTCGATTCGTTCGACTAAATCCTGCGAGGCTCTACCCCGGCATGGCCACAGCCTAATGACTGAAACATATAAGAGACAGATGATAAAACATAAACATCACTAAGTGCGTGATATAAATTCAATATAATTTCTTGGCTGGCTTATTACATCGATTTTGTTAGTACCTGCCTTGTTACAACGTTTAACGTGCTTATTTTCTATAATCGATATAAAACTAACACCGTTTTATAGCTTCTTGTAATATTAGTTTCAAATGTTGGCACAAGGCCAGTAATTTCCAGTGAGGGTGGGGGAAGTTGATCACATCGACCCCAGTGTCCAACTGATTCTTATTTTATCGACCCCGAAAGGATGAAACGCAAAGTTGACCTCTTAATTTGAATTCAGAACGTAAAGACGGACGAAATGCCACTAAGCATTTTGCCAGACGTACAAACAAGTCTGTCAGCTTGCCGCCTCAAATAAATTTCTAATAACCATCATGTGCTAAGGAAACACGAACCTGTGTTGCAGCGCATTAAACAGCTTAATGCGCTCGGCCCTGCCACCTTGGCAAGCAGTGGCCACCTGTTGTAATATTGTAATATCAACCTCGTAATATTGTAATATCACCCTCGTTTCAATAAAACAAATTATTAGAGTAAAGTCATCAGGATAGTGGGTTAGCAGAATCATTAGATCCGCGGATACTTTGCAGTTATTTATTCCGGCTCTTTACGTTGTAAGATCAGATCCGACCGAGGTCTTTTTCGCCTTTCATCCTTTTGGGGTCGATAAATCAAAATACTAGTGAAATACTGGAGCTGTTACAAACGGTTATTGACTTCGCCCGGATTTAATTCCTTTAACCCTAGAAAAGAAATTGTTACTGCAAAAGTAACGGAATCCCCACAGCATGAAAACAGAACTACGCATCACTTACCAAATATTACCTTCACCTCTTGGTTTCATCAGTACACTATTATTGGGGGTCTTTAAAATGGTTTTAAATTCTAGTACAAGCCTAAAATCCTAAATTGAGTGGTTAGTCTATTACATCGAGCCTAGTACTTCACTCGTATTATATCTTATCGACCTCAAAAGGGCAAATGGTAAAGTCGACATGGGCGGAATTTGAGCTGAGAACGTAAAGCCAGAAAAAAATGCCGTTAAGCATTTTGTTCGATGTGCTACCGATTCTGCCAGCTCACCGCATAAGGCCAGCAACTTTGACAGGTGTGGGTAGCAGTTGATATAGAACCCAGAACTTGGCTTATTTTAGAAACCGCTGAAGCCGATTGAATAAGTAGCAGACTTAGAATAGTACTGGGCTAACCGTCAATAGTTTAACGGCCAATAGAATAACCGCGTATGTAAACATGGCTACCTTGTACACAGGTCGTTCAATTAGTGTAGGCTACACCTAACTATATCTAACTTCCGGAGCAGAAGGTTAAAATGTCAAAGCATACAAGAGAAATTAGAGCGGGGTAAAATTAATTTAATCAAAAAATCTTTACCTGTTCCTTCAGAAGCATCAGCGTAAACTATTCTTCCAGAGACAGATGATAGGATCAATCGTTTAATCCTGTCTTTTGTTTTTATCTTTTACTCGTTTCGATCTTTGGACAGCGGCCATGTTAGAGTAGCACCTTGAAGGGTTTAATCAAACAAATTGACACCTCATCTCAGTATTTATTCTTTGTAAGCCTAGTACTTATTCTATCGGTCTCTTTTGCCGAACCGCTAAGTTACGGGCACGTAAACACACACACACCAACATCTGTTGTCAAGCGATGGTAGCGAGAACAAACATAGACACACAAGCATATACATACATATACATACATATATATATATATATATATATATATATATACATACATATGTATATATATACGACGAGCTTCTTTCAGTTTCCGTCAATCAAATCCACTCAAAAAGTTTTGGTTGGCCCGAGGCTATAGTAGAAAACACTTCCTGAAGGTGCCGCGCTGCGAGACTGAACCCGGAACCATGTGGTTGGTAAGCAAGCTACTTATAATACAGCCACTCCTGGAAATTATTCTATCGGATCTCTTTTGCTAACGGTTAGAGTGCCGGCATGTAAGCAAATGAACACCAGTTATCAACGGTGGTTGGGACAAGTTCAAACACACAGACATACTTACATACAAAGACATACACACAAATATATACACAGGATAAATTATTTTCTTTTTTTAATTATTATTTTTTTTTATCTGAAACCAAGAGATCCGGTGGTGTGAAGAATCTCTCAACAACGAGCTGCAATTCGCATGTTTAAAATCTTCGCCAATCCAGAATTATTTTCAGTGAGTATCAGTGAGTGGTTTTACATGGCAGAGGTAACTCGTGTTTTGTTTTTTTTCTCTCTCTCTCTCTCTCTCTCTCTCTCTCTCTCTCTCTCTCTCTCTCTCTCTCTCTCTCTTGTGCTTTATACAGTATGTCTTCTGTTATGCTGTTTTGGCGATTATGCCAAGTTGTCGAGGATTTGGATGGTGCACAGGTGTTAAGTCTTTGAAATTATTTAATCATTTTATAGCAAAACACAATAAACAAAAAAAAAAAAGGAAGTTGTTTACTTCTTTAGCAAACTTGTGTCAAGCATGCTATTTGTAGAATCTCTTGTTCTGCTATAGCTTCTCTAGAATATTTAAATCTCAGATATCTGCACACATATATACATACATACATGCGTTCGTACATACATACATACATACATTCATACATACATACATACATACAATGTGAAGGCGCGTGGTTTAGTGGTTAGAGGCATTCGGCTCATGATCGTAAGGTCGTGAGTTCAATTCCCGGCAGCGCGTTGTGTCCTTGAGCAAGACACTTTATTTCACGTTGCTCCAGTCCACTCAGCTGGCAAAAATAAGTAGTACCTGTATTTCAAAGGGCCAGCCTTGTCACACTCTGTGTCACGCTGAATCTCCCCGAGAACTACGTTAAGGGTACACGCGTCTGTGGAAGGCTCAGCCACTTGCACGTTAATTTCACGAGCGAGCTGTTCTGTTGATCGTATCAACTGGGACCTTCGTCGTCGCAACCGACGGAGTGCTCCTACATACATACATACATACATACATACGTGTGTGTGTGTGTGTGTGTGTAAGCGCGTGGCTTAGTGGTTAGGATATTCTACTCACGATCGAAAGGGCATGAGTCCTATCTGTAATTGTGTTGAAAGTCGGGATATTAGTATTTTAGTTAGTGTTAGTATGATCCGTTGGGTTTTCGTTATGGTCTAAAGTATTGGGTTTGATATTGGAGCTGTGTATATGTTGGGCGCATTCAGAGTTGTTTCAGTGTATATTTTAAGAATAGAGAGAAAGCTTTTGTCTATTAGACAGATTCAAAGTTGAGCGGAGAGGAGTAGGATAGCTTTAAAGTAGATCTATTAAAAATAGAGCAATATTTATGTTAACGAAAGAAGTTGCTGTCTAGTAAATTAAAAAAGGATTTGGCTAAGTTCCTAACATTTAGTGAGAAGGGAGGTGTATACCAGAGAATAGAGCGTCCACCGCATTTTGGGGGGGGGGGGGTGCTTAGAGATAATATAATCTATATTTTTATAAATTAGAGGGGGTTATATGGCCCGTTATTGTTAGCTGTTTTAGCTTTTGACCTAGTGTTATGTGTGTGCGTGGGAGGGGCCTAAGTAGTCTTAATCTGGGTTCTCCCGGGGTTCTAGTATAGCGTATATATGGTCTGTTGTGATTATGATGTCGTTGTGATATGGCTTGAGATATATGTTGTTTGAGCCTAGTATTAGAGATGTATTTTATTTGTTGGGAGAAGCCGCTGGAAGCGAGCGCTTGGTTGTAATATGAGGCGTGGTTATTGAAGGGGAGATAACAAACGGTGATCGAAGAACGAGGGGCTGTGTGTGTGGGAGATAGAATGCTGGTGATCTTGACGTATGTAGTGTGAAAATGGGGAAGGGAGAAAGGAGTTGGTCAGTTGTAGTGTGTGCGTGGTGTGATGCGAGGGTATTGGTGTGATGTGATGTGAGGGTGTTGGGAGGTGGGGAAGTCATGGGTGGTGTGTGGGTTAGGCTGAGGGTGGGGTAGAGGTAGGGGTATGTGGGTAGGGGTGGGGGTGGGTGTAAGGAATTGGATGGGGTGGAGTGGGAAGGTAGAGTAGGAGTGTGTTGGGTGTGGTGGGATGAGCTTATGAGGGGGTGTTGACGATGAAGGGGAAGGGGGATGTAAGAGAGGGGGAAGGTGGGTATGGGAGGGGAGAGAAAGAGAGGAAGAGAGGAGAGAGGGTGGGTATAAGAGAGGGAAGGTGGATGTGAGAGAGGGGGAAGGTGGATGTGAGAGAGGGGGAAGGTGGGTATGTGGGGGGAGAAAGAGAGGAAGAGAAAGAGAGTGAGAGAGAAGAGAGTGAGAGAGAGGGAAAGAGAGAAGAGAGTGAGAGAGTAAGGGTGAGAGAGTAAGAGAGTAAGAGTGTAGAGAGTAAGAGTGTAGAGAGTAAGAGTGAGAGAGGGGGAGTACGAGAGAAGAGAGTGAGAGAGAGTAAGAGAGAGGAGAGTAAGAGAGAGGAGAGTAAGAGAGAGGAGAGTAAGAGAGAGGAGAGTAAGAGAGAGGAGAGTAAGAGAGAGGAGAGTAAGAGAGAGGAGAGTAAGAGAGAGGAGAGTAAGAGAGAGGAGAGTAAGAGAGAGGAGAGTAAGAGAGAGGAGAGTAAGAGAGAGGAGAGTAAGAGAGAGGAGAGTAAGAGTAGGGGTGAAGAGAAGTGGGAGTGAAGAGAAGTAGGAGTGAAGAGAGGTGAAGAGACGTACAAAGGAGTAGGAGTCGGAGCAGGAGGGGAGGGGAGGGGGAGGGGGAGAGATGGGTGGTAGGAGGGAGGGTGGTAGGAGGGAGGGTGGGGGAGAGAGGCAGGAGGAGGGGGTTAGATGAAGAGGGGAGGGGAGTTGAGCCCATGTGACGCAAAGGAGCGAAGAGAGAAGATTAATCCCTGTTCACGGCGCAAACGGGAATCAGGATGGCCCTTGTGCATGGACAATCCAAACACGGACAGGTGTTGCTGCAAGGAGTGGCCGGCAGAACGGAAGTGGCGTGACACCGGGGTGTCATTGCCAACGTTGATGTCTCGGAGGTGTTCCGCGAATCGGTCGGCCAGGCGGCGCCCCGTTTGTCCGATGTACAGAGAATGGCAGAGAGAGCAGGAGATGCAATAGATGATGTTGGTAGAAGTGCAGGTGAAGGAGTCGGTGATGCGATAGGGTCGGTGATGGGTGCTGGTGAGGAGGGTGGTGTTGGTGAGGTAAGGGCAAGTGCGGCAGCGTGGGCGGGAGCAAGGGAACGAGCCAGGTTGGGAGGTTGGGTTGGGGAAGAAGCTGTGGACCAAGAGGTTGTGGGCTCGTTTGAAGGAGGGGAGAGGTCGATTAGGGAAGGTGTGGGAGGTGGAGGGGTCGGACTGGAGGCGCCGAAAAGCTCGGAGAATGGAGCGTTGGAGGGGTAGGGTGGTGGGATGGTAGGTGAGGGGAAAAGGGAGGCGGGAAACGGCAGGGCGGGTTCGGGGGGAGAGAGCAGATGCACGGTCCACAGAACGTGCTCTGGCAAGGGCGGTGTGGATGGTGGTGAGTGGATATCCACGCAGGCTAAAGTGGTGAGCCATGAGTTGAGACTGAGTCTCAAAGTCATGGCTGTCGCTACAAAGTCTGCGTAGACGGAGGAATTGGGAATAGGGGATGGAAAGTTTTGTGTGTCTAGGGTGGGAGGAGGAGAAGTTGAGATAGGAGTGTGTGTGAGAGAGAGAGAGAGAGAGAGAGAGAGAGAGAGAGAAAGAGAGATGCAATTATGCGAGTAAACTAATTATATATATTAAACATAGCGGTTTGGGTATACAATGCAACATATGTATATATGTATACATGCAAAACGAAAGAAAGCAAATAGTGAAGACTTTCAGACGATAAATATGCTATTTAAGTATCAATATAGAGATACTTATATTAATAGATCCAACTTAAACAGAGTATAAACGAAGAGAATTTTATAGGAAAGAAAGAAAAGTGTCATAAGCCCAACAGCTGTTTCTGGAGTCTCGGAGATCCATTATAATGTTGATAGATATAGTTCATCACAATATGCGGCCGTAATGGAAGCAGTCGACATTGGATAAATCGAGCCTCCGTCATAAGGGTAGAGATTTTCGTTATGATCCCTCTTATAACCATTCTTTACCCCCGTGGAATTGATCCCCTGTAAAGAAATCGGAGTCTAAGTTTGAATTATTCGAACACTACCAAGTGACTTCTATACAGAGAATTTCTGGGTGTCATCTGTTGACAATTTTTTTCATCCGTATGTGTAAATATATTTTGAAGAATTGGAACATTCCGCCTATTCTTTACTGACTTCAAATCTTTCCAGCTTTATCACTTAAAGTCTAAGGAGGATAGCTCTTTTACTTTTTTACTCTTTATTTTTTACATTTTAATTTTTGTGTTTTCGTTTTCCGTTGTTTCCTGTCTGCGTTTTCTATATGCTGCCTTCTCAGTTTTTTCGCGTTTCTTCTATTATTCAGTTTTTTTTTTTAGTTCGTGGCTGTGTGGTAAGTAGCTTGCTTACCAACCACATGGTTCCGGGTTCAGTCCCACTGCGTGGCACCTTGGGTAAGTGTCTTCTACTATAGCCTCGGGCCGACCAAAGCCTTGTGAGTGGATTTGGTAGACGGAAACTGAAAGAAACCTGTCGTATATATGTATGTATGTGTGTTTGTATGTCTGTGTTTGTCCCCCCACCATCGCTTGACAACCGATGGTGGTGTGTTTACATCCCCGTAACTTAGCAGTTCGGCAAAAGAGACAGATAGAATAAGTACTAGGCTTCCAAAAATAAGTCCTGGGGTCTATTTGCTCGACTAAAGGCAGTGCTCCAGCATGGCCACAGTCAAATGACTGAAACAAGTAAAAGAGTAAAGAGTATATGTGGTTTACACCTGAAGAATATGCTTGAGTTTTCTCAACATATGAAACTATTAGTAGCGCTTTAATACATGTATTGTGCCATTTAAATAAATGATATGTGTGTGTATACATACATACATGCATTCATATATAGGTGTGTATGTTTGCAATATTTGTTTGTTTGTGTGTGCGCGCGCGCGCGTATGTGTGTGTATTCGTGTGAAGTCATATTTATATGTTTGAGTACATTCGGACATGGTAAAACCTTTCGCCGCAAAAATAGTGCCGGGAGAAAATTCTCGCAGACGACATGTGTAAAAATCCATTGGGCCGTGAATTACGACATTTGACTCATGCGTTTTTGCGTTGCTATGCGTCATCAGCTACGAATACCACGTCTACCTTTCACAGCACGTGCTGAACGATTCGTTCTTATAATAGAACAGCAAACAACACAGTCGCTGACGTTCATAAAGCTTAGCCAAGCTAAAAGTAATTAAGTCACACAATGCAACGTTGGTATGATGATTAATTAATTCATTTAATCAGAGTACACGTGTAACAACATTGGTTTAAAGTGACATAATTATCCAATAAAAAGCAGCAGCAAAATGACCAGAAAGTATTTCAGCCTCAGGTTGAAATAGAAGGACATGTCTTAGCCTTAAGGTAGAAAGTAATTCTATGTTTGAAGATCAATATGAAAAGCAACTGCTGTCTGGCAAGGCTGCACTTGAAAAAAAAAACAAAAAAACTGCACCCTTATTTTATAAATTATAATTACACATAGGATGTGACGTAATGGTTAGGATTCCTGGTTTTCATCCAGGCAGCCCATGTTCCATTCCCATCATAGGAACGCATTTTCAATTTATTGACACTTGCAGAGCTGTGTAATTAAGAAGCTTGCTTTTCAATAACGTGGTTTCGGGTTTAGTCCCACTGCGTAGTAACTTCGTGGACCAATTCCTTGTGAGTGAATTTGGTAGACGGAAACTGTGTGGAAGCCCATAAGTGTGTATGAGGGTGTATGTATGCATGTGCCTTTTTGTTTGTGTTCCACTACCGTTTGAGAACTGTTGTTGTTGTTTATTTACGTCCTCATAGCTTAGTAGTTCGACAAAAGAGTGAGATTGAATAATTACTGTACTGGGGTCGGTTTGTTGGACTAAAACCTTTCGAAGCGATACCCCAGAATGGCCGTAGTCCAATAAATGAAACACGTAAAAAATGTTGTTGTTGACACTCAGTCGTTAACGACGTCGAGGGTTCCAGTTGATCCGATCAACGGAACAGCCTGCTCGTGAAATTAACGTGCAAGTGGCTGAGCATTTCATAGCCACGTGTACCCTTAACGTAGTTCTCGGGGATATTCAGCGTGACACAGTGTGACAAGGCTGACCCTTTGAATTACAGGCACAACAGAAACAGGAAGTAAGAGTGAGAGAAAGTTGTGGTGGTAGAGTACAACAGGGTTCGCCACCATCCCCTACCGGAGCCTCGTGGAGCTTTTAGGTGTTTTCGCTCAATAAACACTCACAACGCCTGGTCTGGGAATCGAAACCGCGATCCTATGACCGCGAGTCCGCTGCCCTAACCACTGGGCTATTGCGCCTCCACTACGTAAGAAATAAAAAATGAAAAATAAAAAAGAATAAAATGTGAAAAACGGTGGAGTTTCAGAATAAGCATCCAGCAACACCACCACCACCACCACCTTAATTCTATTTTCAATTTTCTTTTCCCGAAAATTTCTTAACATTTCCATGATTGAATCTTAACTGAAATCACACCAAATAATTAATTAGAATAGGTGTTTCTAGAATTCACAATCGGTTCCAAACATAGTCTTTAAATATGATTAGATGAATAAAGCCGTATTCCAATAGAATTATTTATCATTAAACGTTCTACTTCTTTCAGAAGACTGACAATTCCGCAGCCCTACTTTAGACTTATCGGATAAAAGTGCACCCACGTGTCAGGTGATATTTGATTTTCTTTTCTAGTTTTTTTTAGAATTACCTTCTCCATGTGGGTTTATTACGCACCCAGACACAAAATTTGGTATTACTATGCGATATATATACATACATTGTTGGCACTCCGTCGCTTACGACGACGAGGGTTCCGGTTGATCCGATCAACAGAACAGCCTGCTCGTGAAATTAACGTACAAGTGGCTGAGCACTCCACAGACATATGTACCCTTAACGTAGTCTCGGGGATATTCAGCGTGACACAGTGTGACAAGGCTGACCCTTTGAATTACAGGCACAACAGAAGCAGGAAAAGTGAGAGAAAGTTGTGGTGAAAGAGTACAGCAGGGTTCGCCACCATCCCCTGCCGGAGCCTCGTGGAGCTTTAGGTGTTTTCGCTCAATAAACACTCACAATGCCCGGTCTGGGAATCGAAACCGCGATCCTATGACTGCGAGTCCGCTGCCCTAACCACTGGGCCATTGCACCTCCACGATATACATACATACATACATACATACATACATACATACATACATACATACATTCAGAGAGAGAGAGAGGGAGATACAGACACGAACAAACACACACACACACACACACACACACGCACACGCACACACGCACACACACGCACGCACACACGCACGCACACACATATATATATGAAATTTGCGTTCTCCCGTTTGCTTGTATACATATATACATATTTCATACCCAAACTAATATATTTCATATATTTTGTTGTATCTAATCTGTTTAACCGCATAACCGCCTCTAAACCTGCTCAACATGATCCCTTTTATAGTCTTCCTTTACCTTGTGGAATGATTCCCTGCAAAGACATCGGAGTCTAACATTATTTACATTCAACGTTTCGCCTGATATACCCTCCAGCCTTGGGGAAATTTCGAACCTGGGTTCTCATTCCTAGGGTATTTTCTCGATGTTATTATTATTATTATTATTATTATTATTATTATTATTATTATTATTATTGTTGTTGTTGTTGTTGTTGTTGTTGTTATTATTATTCAGGTCACTGCCTGAAATCGAACTCGGAATTTTGGGGTTAGTAGCCCAATGCCCGTGAGCATATGGCGTAGTGGTTAAGAGCGCGAGCTCTTATAATAATAATAATAATAATAATAATAATAATAATAATGAAGTACCATCATCAGCTGCACAAATCTCAATTATTTATATATATATATATATATATATATAACTAAATCAAGGATATAAATCCTCTTAAAGGGATGCCAGCATCCAAGTTCCCCGGTTTTATTCAGTGTATCAGTGCAAAGCCATTGATGTTATCCTCGCATTGATGGATATGGGCATACTATTTTTTTAATATTTTTTATGTATGAGAAAAAGGAAACGGAAAAACTGACATATAGACATCAATTAATTACAACATAATACAACTTAAGGCGGCGAGGTGGTAGAAACGTTAGCAGACCGGACGAAATGCTCAGCGGTATTTCGTCTGTCTTTACGTTCTGAGTTCAAATTCTGCCGCGGTCGACTTTACTTTTCATTCTTTTCGGGGTCGATTAAATAAGTACCGTTTGTCTGTCCTTGTTTGTCCCATCTGTGTGTAGGCCCTTGTGGGCAGTAAAGAAATAAGAAACGTTAGCACGCTAGACGAAATGCTTAGATGGTATTTCGTCTGTCTTTACGTTCTGACTTCAAATTCCGCCGAGGTCGACTTTACCTTTCATCCTTTCAGGTTCGATAAATTCAGTACCAATTGCGTACTGGGGTCGATGTAATCGACTGGCCCCCACCCCCAAAATTTCGGGCCTTGTGCCAAGAGTAGAAAAGAACATAATACAACTCTGAACAATATCAAACTCATTTTCACCTACAATTGTTTGCCCAATTAAATCAATTTGAGAAATTAAATTAAATTTCTATATCGAAAATCGTTAATTGGGTATAATTTTATAGAAAGGAGCTACATTTTGATGTATTGTTTGACCCTTAATATACTCAGATACGTGCGTTTCAGCAACCAATGTATTTAAAAAACCGTTCTTTGTGTATATGTAAATGCAAACTTGTTTTAAGCATTTGTACGCGTGCGTGTGTAATGTGTTGAAAAATCTAAAACCAAATACCCGTTGGCTAACTTAAACGATATTTCGATACGATTGCTTTAAACTAGAAGATAATAAACATCATTCCTAATTTACACTATTACTTATGATAAATCGAGGCGTCTTTACAGTATTTAATCACTTAAGAAATTTATTATAAGTCACTCAGGTGCAATCTAGAAATTATAGTTAAATAGCAAATTATTATTATTACCTCCGCCTTAGCGAAGGCGGAGTTATTGTTTCAGTAGTGTTTGTTTGTTTGTTTGACCGTGGACAAGATATCTCAAGAACCGCAGGATGGATTCGGATGAAACTTTCAGCGACGTTTGGCCTCGTGACTGGCACGAACAGATTAGATTATGAGATCGATGTGGTACCGGACAAGGATTCTGGATTGTTCTTCCTGTTTTTTTTTTACTTAATTTTTGAGAGTGTTGGGTTCATTTTTAGTGTTCTCGTTTGTGAGAGCAATCGAGTTTATTTCAGATGTTCTCATTTTAAAAATCATCTCTGGCTACTCGCTGAGAAGACGTTGGTGTTGCCTTGACGGAGGTTTGCGCTCTCTGAGTGCTTTTGTTATCATTAATATTATTATTTTTTTTTTTATTTTAAAAACCATAGTTACGTATATGTAATATTTTCATTACGTATTTGTGCGTGTGTGTGTGTGTTAATGTGATGAAAGTTACTAGATGATGGTGAATCAAAACTGCTTACTAATTATCATAGCTGAATATTACATCATAAATATTTCTGTACAATATATTTGTTTATATGATAGTGTGAACAGGTATACACGAGCTTAATTGAGAAAAGCTCTAACGTTAACAAATCAAAGTTAATGAAATTAATGAAAATTAAAATCATCATTGAATTAAGATTACCAATTATTTTAAAAATGTATTAATCACAAATTCTTAAAATTAAAATACTCTTAACCTTACAGTTACCTGTAAATAAAACCTTATGTTCATATTTACCGTTTATTTTATATTCTAATATTAATATGATATCTACTAAGAATTACCTAATCTTTATAGTTATAATTGTTAGTATGTTAATCCTGAGATACCTCCTAAATTTATAGTCCTGGTAACTTTTACATTGTATTAGGTCATCCCATAAATAATGCAGGTTTTTCAATTGCATGAACTAAAAGTCGGAGGGAGACGGGATAAACTAACTGCATCAAGTTGCTGTAAAAGTTGCTTACAAAATTCACTTGTCCCAGACGAAAAATACTCCTTCACTATTGTTCTGACCTCGTCTACAGAATTCATATTTTTTCCGTCCAAATAATCTTGAAAAGTGCGGAATAAATGATAATCAGATGGGGCAATGTCCGGCGAATATGGTGGATGGGGCATCGTTTCCCATTCAAACTGCTTCAGCCTTTGGAATGTCATCCTCGCTGTATGTGATCGGGCATTAATTATCCTGTCGTCTTGAAACTTAAGACTACCGTTGACACTAGTTTACGCTTATCGTCCGATCCCCATACACTGCATTAATATTCCTCGTACTTTGCGTCGCGTCGCTGCATTTATTGAATTCATAAAGCAAAATATGCCGAATATGCTCCTTTGTCTCTTCCAGTATAGCTTTGAAAAAATAACTGTCAAAATCGAACTGCACTCTTCAAAACTTGCATTAAGGATAAGAACAAGGTAAAATTGCTAACTGCTTTTATAGCAAGTTGATGCAGTGAGTTTATCCCGTCCTCCTCCGAATTTTAGTTCATGCAAATGAAAAAAAATCGCATTATTTATGGAATGACCCATCAGTCAGTTAATCAGTTAGTTAATTAGTTAGTTTATTATCCAAAATATCATGAGTCAGAAAACAGAGACAGTAATAGAGTGGGCATATCGTTAATATTTATATATCATAGTCTTACGATGAACAATTAATCAAATAGTTTCATGCCAGATATAGAAAGGGGAATCCAGATTATCTATAAGACTGATACTTACTCTGTCAGTCTCTTTTACCGAACTGCTATGTAATGGGAACAAGCCAACACTGGTTGTGAAGCATCAGTAGGGGACGAACGAAACACAAACGCAAAGAAACACACACACACACTGTTACATGATTATGTATCCGACGGGCTTCTTTCAGATTCCGTTTACCAAATCCACTTGGAAGGCTTCGGTTGGCCCGGGGTAGTAGTAGAAGGCACTTCCCCAAGGTACTGTGCAGTGGAACAGGACCCAAGCTGGTATTTTAGAAAGATTTTAGCGCTATTTCTCGCGAGTCGCGCGACCACGAAGAGGCTTCCTCATTTATTATTAGTCTTCCACCAAATATTTGATACTCTGATACACGTCTTTCACTCGACCTTACAAAGAGGAAAATATTGAAAAAGCAGACAATATAGGCAATCGATGCTAATCGTAACCTCTTTCTTCCCCCTCTGCCTCTCTGTTTCTCTTTCTCTCTCCTCCCTCTTATCTCTCTCTTACTCTCCCCCTCTCTCTCTCTCTCTCTCTTTCACTCTTTCTTGCCTCTATCTTCTGTCTACCCTGCCCCTCTCTCTGCCTCGTTTACATTTTCCGTTTTATTCCTCCACTCTTTTATCCTCTCTCCCTCTCTAATATACACTTTTTACTGTTCTCTCGGTCTCTCTTTCTCCGACCTCCTCTCTCAATATTTTGTTCTTTTTTTCTGTAAATAGGCCTAGAGGGAGTTGTTTGGTGTGAGAGGCGGTGTGCGGTTGGTGTTACATAAGGAGATAAACGGTTAGCGTGGGATATGGTGGGATGAAGGTTTGGCTGGGTAGCGTGAATTACCAATCGTTTCTCAGTGGGAGTTTTTGGAACAGATATATATCACAAATGTATGTATATATATATATATATATATATATATATATATATATATATATATATATATATACATGTATACATATATATATATATACATATATATATATATATATATATATATATATATATATGTGTGTATTATATATGTATATATATATATATATATATATATATATACACATATATATATATATATATATATATATATATATATATATATATATATATATATACATATATATATATATATACATATATGTATATATATATACATATATATACATACATACATACATATATATATATATATATATATATATATATATATATATATATATACACGCGCGTGTAGACGCACATTCACACATATACATGCACACATATATCTATATCGTAATTTGCTCTATTATAATAAGGATGGGCAACAATGAAAGAATAATAATTATCGCATAAAGACCAATAGATAATACGATAAAATATTGGATAATTCAATGAGAATATCAGGAGGATATTGCATGATAATGTGGGAATTTCG